>NW_027210407.1:0-74570 GCF_027789765.1 Dendropsophus ebraccatus | reverse complement strand
TGATCATCAATGAGTGAACTTTGGTACACATCCCTTTCAGAGCAACTTGGTACAGTCCTTAAGGAGGACTTAGTGCCAACAGTTTTAAAATACCTATATACTGTCCCTTTTAAGAGCAGCTTAAGTATTGTCCCTTTAAAAGAGACTTAGGTGCCATCCTTTGAAGCACAGACCAACTTAAGTACTGACCAGTTAAGTACTGACGGAGTCTGTGTCGCAAAGCGGTTCGGGCTGTATTAATCGCATAACAATGGATGGAAGAAGAAGAGACTGGATTACAATATAGTGCTTTTAAAAGCACTATTATGACATCATTAATAGTATATTGGTTGACATCATTTCGAGATCACTGATAACAATAATTGACAACATTATAACTTATCGACAACGTCATCACCGTTGACATCACTGATGACATCATCGATGACATCACTGATGACATCACGATGACATCACTGATGACATCACCGATGACATCATCGATGACATCACTGATGACATCATCGATGACATCACCGATGACATCATCGATGACATCACCGATGACATCATCGATGACATCACTGATGACATCATCGATGACATCACTGATGACATCATCGATGACATCATCGATGACATCATAGCGACATCATCGATGACATCACCGATGACATCATCGATGACATCACCGATGACATCATCGATGACATCACCGATGACATCATCGATGACATCACCTGATGACATCACTGATGACATCATCGATGACCATCATCGATGACATCACTGATGACATCATCGATGACATCACGATGACATAATCGTTGACATCATGATGACATCATCGATGACATCATTTACATCACTGATGACAATCATTGACAACAATAATAACTTTATGGACAATTTCATTGTTGACATCACTGATGATCATCAATGAGTAACTTTGGTACAATCCCTTTAGAGCACTTTGGTACAGTCCCTTAAGGAGCGACTTAGGTGCCAAAGTTTTAAAGTACTATATACTGTCCCTTTAAGAGCAGCTTAAGTATTGTCCCTTTAAAAGAGACTTAGGTGCCATCCTTTGAAGACCAGCTTAAGTACTGACCAGTTTAAGTACTGACGGAGTCTGTGCGCAAAGCGGTTCGGGCTGTATTATCGCATAACAATGGATGGAAGAAGAAGAAGACGGATTACAATATAGTGCTTTTAAAAGCACTATTATGACATCATTAATAGTATATTGGTTGACATCATTTCGAGATCACTGATAACAATATTGACAACAATTATACTTTATCGACAACGTCACCGTTGACATCACTGATGACATCATCGATGACATCACTGATGACATCATCGATGACATCATCGATGACATCACTGATGACATCATCGATGACATCACTGATGACATCATCGATATGGACATCACTGATGACATCATCGATGACATCACTGATGACATCATCGATGACATCATCGATGACATCATCGATGACATCATCGATGACATCATCGATGACATCACGATGACATCACTGATGACATCATCGATGACATCAACGATGACATCATCGATGACATCATCGATGACATCACTGATGACATCATTCGATGACATTCATCGATGACATCATCGATGACATCACTGATGACATCACTGATGACATCATCGTGACATCATCGATGACATCATGAGGACATCATCGATGACATCACTGATGACATCATCGATGACATCACTGATGACATCATCGATGACATCACTGATGACATCCATCGATGACATCATCGATGACATCACGATGACATCATCGATGACATCATCGATGACATCACTGATGACATCAACGATGACATCACTGATGACATCATCGATGACATCACGATGACATCATCGATGATCAATCAATCGATGACATCATCGATGACATCATGATGACATCACGATGACATATGATGACATCATGATGACATCACATGATGAATCACCGATGACATCATCGATGACATCACTGAGTGACATCATCGATGACATCACTGATGACATCATCGATGACATCACTGATGACATCATCGATGACATCATGATGAAATCATCGAGACATCACTGATGACATCATCGATGACATCATCGATGACATCACCGATGACATCACTGATGACATCATCGATGACATCACTGATGACATCATCGATGACATCATCGATGACATCACTGATGACATCATCGATGACATCATCGATGACATCACTGATGACATCATCGATGACATCATGATGACATCACGATGACATCATCGATGACATCACTGATGACATCATCGATGACATCACTGATGACATCATCGATGACATCATCGATGACATCACTGATGACATCATCGATGACATCACTGATGACATCACTGATGACATCATCGATGACATCACTGATGACATCATCGATGACATCACTGATGACATCATCGATGACATCACTGATGACATCATCGATGACATCACCGATGACATCATCGATGACATCACCGATGACATCATCGATGACATCACCGATGACATCATCGATGACATAACTGATGACATCACTGATGACATCATCGATGACATCATCGATGACATCACTGATGACATCATCGATGACATCACCGATTACATAATCGTTAACCTCACTGATGACATCATCGATGACATCAATTACATCACTGATGACAATCATTGACAACAATAATAACTTTATGGACAATTTCATTGTTGACATCACTGATGATCATCAATGAGTAACTTTGGTACAATCCCTTTCAGAGCAACTTTGGTACAGTCCCTTAAGGAGCGACTTAGGTGCCAAAGTTTTAAAGTACCTATATACTGTCCCTTTAAGAGCAGCTTAAGTATTGTCCCTTTAAAAGAGACTTAGGTGCCATCCTTTGAAGACCAGCTTAAGTACTGACCAGTTTAAGTACTGACGGAGTCTGTGCGCAAAGCGGTTCGGGCTGTATTAATCGCATAACAATGGATGGAAGAAGAAGAAGACGGATTACAATATAGTGCTTTTAAAAGCACTATTATGACATCATTAATAGTATATTGGTTGACATCATTTCCGAGATCACTGATAACAATAATTGACAACAATTATAACTTTATCGACAACGTCACCGTTGACATCACTGATGACATCATCGATGACATCACTGATGACATCATCGATGACATCACTGATGACATCACGATGACATCACGATGACATCACTGATGACATCATCGATGACATCATGACTACATCATCGATGACATCATCGATGACATCACTGATGACATCATCGATGACATCACTGATGACATCATCGATGACATCACTGATGACATCATCGATGACATCATGATGACATCATCGATGACATCATCGATGACATCATGATGACATCATCGATGACATCACCGATGACATCATCGATGACATCACTGATGACATCATCGATGACATCATCGATGACATCACTGATGACATCATCGATGACATCATCTGATGACATCATCGATGACATCACTGATGACATCATGATGACATCATCGATGACATCACTGATGACATCATCGATGACATCACTGATGACATCATCGATGACATCATGATGACATCATCGATGACATCACTGATGACATCATCGATGACATCATCGATGACATCATCGATGACATCATCGATGACATCACTGATGACATCATCGATGACATCATCGATGACATCATCGATGACATCATCGATGACATCACTGATGACATCATCGATGACATCACCGATGACATCATCGATGACATCACGATGACATCATCGATGACATCATCGATGACATCACTGATGACATCATCGATGACATCATCGATACATAATCGTTGACATCACTGATGACATCATCGATGACATCACCGATTACATAATCGTTAACCTCACTGATGACATCATCGATGACATCAATTACATCACTGATGACAATCATTGACAACAATAATAACTTTATGGACAATTTCATTGTTGACATCACTGATGATCATCAATGAGTAACTTTGGTACAATCCCTTTCAGAGCAACTTTGGTACAGTCCCTTAAGGAGCGACTTAGGTGCCAAAGTTTTAAAGTACCTATATACTGTCCCTTTAAGAGCAGCTTAAGTATTGTCCCTTTAAAAGAGACTTAGGTGCCATCCTTTGAAGACCAGCTTAAGTACTGACCAGTTTAAGTACTGACGGAGTCTGTGCGCAAAGCGGTTCGGGCTGTATTAATCGCATAACAATGGATGGAAGAAGAAGAAGACGGATTACAATATAGTGCTTTTAAAAGCACTATTATGACATCATTAATAGTATATTGGTTGACATCATTTCCGAGATCACTGATAACAATAATTGACAACAATTATAACTTTATCGACAACGTCACCGTTGACATCACTGATGACATCATCGATGACATCACTGATGACATCATCGATGACATCATGATGACATCATCGATGACATCACTGATGACATCATCGATGACATCACTGATGACATCATCGATGACATCACTGATGACATCATCGATGACATCATGATGACATCATCGATGACATCATCGATGACATCACCGATGACATCATCGATGACATCATGATGACATCATCGATGACATCACTGATGACATCATCGATGACATCAACGATGACATCATCGATGACATCACGATGACATCACTGATGACATCACGATGACATCATCGATGACATCAACGATGACATCATCGATGACATCACTGATGACATCATCGATGACATCATCGATGACATCATCGATGACATCATCGATGACATCACTGATGACATCATCGATGACATCACTGATGACATCATCGATGACATCACTGATGACATCATCGATGACATCATCGATGACATCATCGATGACATCACTGATGACATCACCGATGACATCACTGATGACATCATCGATGACATCACTGATGACATCATCGATGACATCATCGATGACATCATCGATGACATCATCGATGACATCATCGATGACATCACTGATGACCATCAACGATGACATCACTGATGACATCATCGATGACATCACTGATGGACATCACCGATGACATCATCGATGACATCTCTGATGACATCATCGATGACATCATGAGACATCATCGATGACATCACTATGACATCATGATGACATCAATCGATGACATCACGATGACATCACTGATGACATCATCGATGACATCATCGATGACATCACGATGACATCACTATGACATCATCGTGACATCACTGATGACATCATCGAGACATCATCGATGACATTATGATGACATCATCGATGACATCATTGAGGCAAATCACTGATGACATCATCGATGGACCTCATTGATGACATCACTGATGACATCACCGATGAATCATTGATGACATCATCGATGACATCATTGATGACATCACGTGAATCTCGATGACATCAATGATGACATCATCGATGACATCATTGATGACATCACTGATGACATCATCGATGACATCACTGATGACATCATCGATGACATCACGATGACCTCATTCATCCCGATGACATCACTGATGACATCATCGATGACATCACTGATGACATCATCGATGACATCACTGATGACATCATCGATGACATCACTGATGACATCATCGATGACATCACTGATGACATCATCGATGACATCATCGATGACATCACTGATGACATCATCGATGACATCACCGATGACATCATCGATGACATCACCGATGACATCAATGATGACATCATCGATGACATCATCGATGACATCACTGATGACATCACTGATGACATCATCGATGACATCATCGATGACATCATGATGACATCATCGATGACATCACCGATGACATCATCGATGACATCACTGATGACATCATCGATGACATCACTGATGACATCATCGATGACATCACTGATGACATCATCGATGACATCACTGATGACATCATCGATGACATCACTGATGACATCATCGATGACATCACTGATGACATCATCGATGACATCACGATGACATCACCGATGACATCACGATGACATCACGATGACATCATCGATGACATCACCGATGACATCACTGATGACATCACTGATGACATCACTGATGACATCATCGATGACATCATCGATGACATCATGATGACATCATCGATGACATCACCGATTACATAATCGTTAACCTCACTGATGACATCATCGATGACATCAATTACATCACTGATGACAATCATTGACAACAATAATAACTTTATGGACAATTTCATTGTTGACATCACTGATGATCATCAATGAGTAACTTTGGTACAATCCCTTTCAGAGCAACTTTGGTACAGTCCCTTAAGGAGCGACTTAGGTGCCAAAGTTTTAAAGTACCTATATACTGTCCCTTTAAGAGCAGCTTAAGTATTGTCCCTTTAAAAGAGACTTAGGTGCCATCCTTTGAAGACCAGCTTAAGTACTGACCAGTTTAAGTACTGACGGAGTCTGTGCGCAAAGCGGTTCGGGCTGTATTAATCGCATAACAATGGATGGAAGAAGAAGAAGACGGATTACAATATAGTGCTTTTAAAAGCACTATTATGACATCATTAATAGTATATGGTTGACATCATTTCCGAGATCACTGATAACAATAATTGACAACAATTATAACTTTATCGACAACGTCACCGTTGACATCACTGATGACATCATCGATGACATCACTGATGACATCATCGATGACTCATGACATCACTGATGACATCATCGATGACATCACTGATGACATCATCGATGACTCACTGATGACATCATCGATGACATCATCGATGACATCACTGATGACATCATCGATGACATCACTGATGACATCATCGATGACATCATCGATGACATCATCGATGACATCATGATGACATCATCGATGACATCATCGATGACATCACTGATGACATCATCGATGACATCACTGATGACATCATCGATGACATCACTGATGACATCATCGATGACATCACTGATGACATCATCGATGACATCACGATGACATCATCGATGACATCACTGATGACATCATCGATGACATCACTGATGACATCATCGATGACATCACTGATGACATCACCGATGACATCATCGATGACATCATCGATGACATCATGATGACATCACCGATGACATCATCGATGACATCATCGATGACATCACTGATGACATCATCGATGACATCACGATGACATCATCGATGACATCACTGATGACATCACTGATGACATCATCGATGACATCACTGATGACATCATCGATGACATCATGATGACATCATCGATGACATCACTGATGACATCATCGATGACATCACTGATGACATCATCGATGACATCACTGATGACATCATCGATGACATCTGATGACATCATCGATGACATCATCGATGACATCATCGATGACATCATCGATGACATCACTGATGACATCATCGATGACATCATGATGACATCACGATGACATCACTGATGACATCATCGATGACATCACTGATGACATCATCGATGACATCATCGATGACATCACTGATGACTCATCGATGACATCACTGATGACATCATCGATGACATCACTGATGACATCATCGATGACATCATCGATGACATCACTGATGACATCATCGATGACATCATGATGACATCATCGATGACATCATCGATGACATCATCGATGACATCACTGATGACATCATCGATGACATCATCGAGACATCACTGATGACATCATCGATGACATCAACGATGACATCATCGATGACATCATCGATGACATCAACTGATGACATCATCGATGACATCACTGATGACATCATCGATGACATCACTGATGACATCATCGATGACATCATCGATGACATCAAGATTACATCATCGATGACATCACCGATTACATAATCGTTGACTCACTGATGACATCATCGATGACATCACGAATACATAATCGTTAACCTCACTGATGACATCATCGATGACATCAATTACATCACTGATGACAATCATTGACAACAATAATAACTTTATGGACAATTTCATTGTTGACATCACTGATGATCATCAATGAGTAACTTTGGTACAATCCCTTTCAGAGCAACTTTGGTACAGTCCCTTAAGGAGCGACTTAGGTGCCAAAGTTTTAATTACCTATATACTGTCCTTTAAGAGCAGCTTAAGTATTGTCCCTTTAAAAGAGACTTAGGTGCCATCCTTTGAAGACCAGCTTAAGTACTGACCAGTTTAAGTACTGACGGAGTCTGTGCGCAAAGCGGTTCGGGCTGTATTAATCGCATAACAATGGATGGAAGAAGAAGAAGACGGATTACAATATAGTGCTTTTAAAAGCACTATTATGACATCATTAATAGTATATTGGTTGACATCATTTCCGAGATCACTGATAACATAATTGACCACAATTATAACTTTATCGACAACGTCACCGTTGACATCACTGATGACATCATCGATGACATCACTGATGACATCATCGATGACATCACTGATGACATCAACTGATGACATCATCGATGACATCACCGATGACATCATCGATGACATCACTGATGACATCATCGATGACATCATCGATGACATCATCGATGACATCACCGATGACATCATCGATGACATCACTGATGACATCATCGATGACATCATCGATGACATCACAGATGACATCATCGATGACATCACGATGACATCATCGATGACATCACCGATGACATCATCGATGACATCACCGATGACATCATCGATGACATAACTGATGACATCACTGATGACATCATCGATGACATCATCGATGACATCACTGATGACATCATCGATGACATCACGATTACATAATCGTTAACCTCACTGATGACATCATCGATGACATCAATACATCACTGATGACAATCATTGACAACAATAATAACTTTATGGACAATTTCATTGTTGACATCACTGATGATCATCAATGAGTAACTTTGGTACAATCCCTTTCAGAGCAACTTTGGTACAGTCCCTTAAGGAGCGACTTAGGTGCCAAAGTTTTAAAGTACCTATATACTGTCCCTTTAAGAGCAGCTTAAGTATTGTCCCTTTAAAAGAGACTTAGGTGCCATCCTTTGAAGACCAGCTTAAGTACTGACCAGTTTAAGTACTGACGGAGTCTGTGCGCAAAGCGGTTCGGGCTGTATTAATCGCATAACAATGGATGGAAGAAGAAGAAGACGGATTACAATATAGTGCTTTTAAAAGCACTATTATGACATCATTAATAGTATATTGGTTGACATCATTTCCGAGATCACTGATAACAATAATTGACAACAATTATAACTTTATCGACAACGTCACCGTTGACATCACTGATGACATCATCGATGACATCACTGATGACATCATCGATGACATCATCGATGACATCACTGATGACATCATCGATGACATCACTGATGACATCATCGATGACATCACTGATGACATCATCGATGACATCACTGATGACATCATCGATGACATCATCGATGACATCACCGATGACATCATCGATGACATCATCGATGACATCACCGATGACATCACTGATGACATCAACGATGACATCAACGATGACATCATCGATGACATCAACTGATGACATCACTGATGACATCATCGATGACATCATCGATGACATCAACGATGACATCATCGATGACATCACTGATGACATCATCGATGACATCATCGATGACATCATGATGACATCATCGATGACATCACTGATGACATTATCGATGACATCACTGATGACATCATCGATGACATCACTGATGACATCATCGATGACATCATCGATGACATCATCGATGACATCATCGATGACATCATCGATGACATCACTGATGACATCACCGATGACATCACTGATGACATCACGATGACATCATGATGACATCACCGATGACATCATCGATGACATCATCGATGACATCATCGATGACATCATCGATGACATCATGATGACATCACCGATGACATCATCGATGACATCATCGATGACATCACTGATGACATCACGATGACATCATCGATGACATCACTGATGACATCATCGATGACATCACTGATGACATCATCGATGACATCACTGATGACATCATCGATGACATCATCGATGACATCATCGATGACATCACTGATGACATCACGATGACATCATCGATGACATCACGATGACATCACTAATGACATCATCGATGACATCACTGATGACATCATCGATGACATCATCGATGACATCACTGATGACATCATCGATGACATCATTGATGACATCACTTGATGACATCATCGATGACCTCATTGATGACATCACTGTGACATCACCGATGACATCATGATGACATCATCGATGACATCATTGATGACATCATCGATGACATCATGATGACATCATATGATGACATCATCGATGACATCATTGATGACATCACTGATGACATCATCTGATGACATCACTGATGACATCATCGATGACATCAATGATGACATCATCGATGACATCACTGATGACATCATCGATGACATCACTGATGACATCATCGATGACATCACTGATGACATCATCGATGACATCATGATGACATCATCGATGACATCACTGATGACATCACGATGACATCATCGATGACATCACTGATGACATCATCGATGACATCACCGATGACATCATCGATGACATCACCGATGACATCATCGATGACATCACTGATGACATCATCGATGACATCACTGATGACATCATGATGACATCATCGATGACATCATCGATGACATCATGATGACATCATCGATGACATCACTGATGACATCATCGATGACATCACTGATGACATCATCGATGACATCACTGATGACATCATCGATGACATCATTGATGACATCATCGATGACATCACTGATGACATCATCGATGACATCACTGATGACATCATCGATGACATCACTGATGACATCATCGATGACATCATCGATGACATCAACGATGACATCATCGATGACATCACCGATGACATCATCGATGACATCACCGATGACATCACTGATGACATAATGATGACATCACTGATGACATCATCGATGACATCATCGATGACATCACTGATGACATCATCGATGACATCACCGATACATAATCGTTAACCTCACTGATGACATCATCGATGACATCAATTACATCACTGATGACAATCATTGACAACAATAATAACTTTATGGACAATTTCATTGTTGACATCACTGATGATCATCAATGAGTAACTTTGGTACAATCCCTTTCAGAGCAACTTTGGTACAGTCCCTTAAGGAGCGACTTAGGTGCCAAAGTTTTAAAGTACCTATATACTGTCCCTTTAAGAGCAGCTTAAGTATTGTCCTTTAAAGAGACTTAGGTGCCATCCTTTGAAGACCAGCTTAAGTACTGACCAGTTTAAGTACTGACGGAGTCTGTGCGCAAAGCGGTTCGGGCTGTATTAATCGCATAACAATGGATGGAAGAAGAAGAAGACGGATTACAATATAGTGCTTTTAAAAGCACTATTATGACATCATTAATAGTATATTGGTTGACATCATTTCCGAGATCACTGATAACAATAATGACAACAATTATAACTTTATCGACAACGTCACCGTTGACATCACTGATGACATCATCGATGACATCACTGATGACATCATCGATGACATCACTGATGACATCACTGATGACATCATCGATGACATCACTGATGACATCATCGATGACATCACTGATGACATCACGATGACATCATCGATGACATCACTGATGACATCATCGATGACATCACTGATGACATCATCGATGACATCACGATGACATCATCGATGACATCACTGATGACATCATCGATGACATCATCGATGACATCACTGATGACATCATCGATGACATCACTGATGACATCACGATGACATCACTGATGACATCATCGATGACATCACTGATGACATCATCGATGACATCATCGATGACATCATCGATGACATCACTGATGACATCATCGATGACATCACTGATGACATCATCGATGACATCACTGATGACATCACGATGACATCATCGATGACATCATCGATGACATCACTGATGACATCACGATGACATCATCGATGACATCATCGATGACATCACTGATGACATCATCGATGACATCATCGATGACATCACGATGACATCACTGATGACATCACCGATGACATCATCGATGACATCACTGATGACATCATCGATGACATCACTGATGACATCATCGATGACATCCCTGATGACATCATCGATGACATCACTGATGACATCATCGATGACATCACTGATGACATCATCGATGACATCACTGATGACATCATCTGACATCATCGATGACATCACTCACGATAAATCAAAACGATGACATCACTGATGACATCATCGATGACATCATTGATGACATCACTGATGACATCATCGATGACATCATTGATGACATCACTGATGACATCACGATGACATCTTATGACATCATCGATGACATCATCGATGACATCACTGATGACATCATCGATGACATCATTGATGACATCACTGATGACATCATCGATGACATCACGATGACATCACTGATGACATCATCGATGACATCACTGATGACATCATCGATGACATCACTGATGACATCATCGATGACATCATGATGACATCATCGATGACATCATCGATGACATCATGATGACATCATCGATGACATCACTGATGACATCATCGATGACATCACTGATGACATCATCGATGACATCACTGATGACATCATCGATGACATCATCGATGACATCACGATGACATCACGATGACATCACCGATGACATCATCGATGACATCACCGATGACATCATCGATGACATCACTGATGACATCATCGATGACATCACTGATGACATCATCGATGACATCACTGATGACATCATCGATGACATCACCGATTACATAATCGTTAACCTCACTGATGACATCATCGATGACATCAATTACATCACTGATGACAATCATTGACAACAATAATAACTTTATGGACAATTTCATTGTTGACATCACTGATGATCATCAATGAGTAACTTTGGTACAATCCCTTTCAGAGCAACTTTGGTACAGTCCCTAAGGAGCGACTTAGGTGCCAAAGTTTTAAAGTACCTATATACTGTCCCTTTAAGAGCAGCTTAAGTATTGTCCCTTTAAAAGAGACTTAGGTGCCATCCTTTGAAGACCAGCTTAAGTACTGACCAGTTTAAGTACTGACGGAGTCTGTGCGCAAAGCGGTCGGGCTGTATTAATCGCATAACAATGGATGGAAGAAGAAGAAGACGGATTACAATATAGTGCTTTTAAAAGCACTATTATGACATCATTAATAGTATATTGGTTGACATCATTTCCGAGATCACTGATAACAATAATTGACAACAATTATAACTTTATCGACAACGTCACCGTTGACATCACTGATGACATCATCGATGACATCACTGATGACATCATCGATGACATCACGATGACATCACTGATGACATCATCGATGACATCACTGATGACATCATCGATGACATCACTGATGACATCATCGATGACATCATCGATGACATCACTGATGACATCATCGATGACATCATGATGACATCATCGATGACATCACGATGACATCATCGATGACATCACTGATGACATCATCGATGACATCATCGATGACATCACTGATGACATCATCGATGACATCATCGATGACATCATCGATGACATCACTGATGACATCATCGATGACATCATCGATGACATCACTGATGACATCATCGATGACATCACTGATGACATCATCGATGACATCACTGATGACATCACGATGACATCATCGATGACATCACTGATGACATCATCGATGACATCACTGATGACATCATCGATGACATCACGATGACATCATCGATGACATCACTGATGACATCATCGATGACATCATCGATGACATCATCGATGACATCATCGATGACATCACGATGACATCATCGATGACATCAACGATGACATCATCGATGACATCATCGATGACATCACTGATGACATCATCGATGACATCACTGATGACATCATCGATGACATCACTGATGACATCATCGATGACATCATCGATGACATCACTGATTACATCATCGATGACATCACCGATGACATAATCGATGACATCACTGATGACATCATCGATGACATCACCGAATACATAATCGTTAACCTCACTGATGACATCATCGATGACATCAATTACATCACTGATGACAATCATTGACAACAATAATAACTTTATGGACAATTTCATTGTTGACATCACTGATGATCATCAATGAGTAACTTTGGTACAATCCTTTCAGAGCAACTTTGGTACAGTCCCTTAAGGAGCGACTTAGGTGCCAAAGTTTTAAAGTACCTATATACTGTCCCTTTAAGAGCAGCTTAAGTATTGTCCCTTTAAAAGAGACTTAGGTGCCATCCTTTGAAGACCAGCTTAAGTACTGACCAGTTTAAGTACTGACGGAGTCTGTGCGCAAGCGGTTCGGGCTGTATAATCGCATAACAATGGATGGAAGAAGAAGAAGACGGATTACATATAGTGCTTTTAAAAGCACTATTATGACATCATTAATAGTATATTGGTTGACATCATTTCCGAGATCACTGATAACAATAATTGACAACAATTATAACTTTATCGACAACGTCACCGTTGACATCACTGATGACATCATCGATGACATCACTGATGACATCACGATGACATCACTGATGACATCATCGATGACATCATCGATGACATCACTGATGACATCATCGATGACATCACGATGACATCATCGATGACATCACGATGACATCATCGATGACATCCGATGACATCATCGATGACATCAACGATGACATCATCGATGACATCAATGATGACATCATCGATGACATCATCGATGACATCATCGATGACATCACTGATGACATCATCGATGACATCACTGATGACATCATCGATGACATCACGATGACATCATCGATGACATCATCGATGACATCATCGATGACATCACTCGATGACATCATCGATGACATCATGATGACATCACCGATGACATCATCGATGACATCACTGATGACATCATCGATGACATCACTGATGACATCACGATGACATCATCGATGACATCATCGATGACATCACTGATGACATCATCGATGACATCACCGATACATAATCGTTAACCTCACTGATGACATCATCGATGACATCAATTACATCACTGATGACAATCATTGACAACAATAATAACTTTATGGACAATTTCATTGTTGACATCACTGATGATCATCAATGAGTAACTTTGGTACAATCCCTTTCAGAGCAACTTTGGTACAGTCCCTTAAGGAGCGACTTAGGTGCCAAAGTTTTAAATACCTATATACTGTCCCTTTAAGAGCAGCTTAAGTATTGTCCCTTTAAAAGAGACTTAGGTGCCATCCTTTGAAGACCAGCTTAAGTACTGACCAGTTTAAGTACTGACGGAGTCTGTGCGCAAAGCGGTTCGGGCTGTATTAATCGCATAACAATGGATGGAAGAAGAAGAAGACGGATTACAATATAGTGCTTTTAAAAGCACTATTATGACATCATTAATAGTATATTGGTTGACATCATTTCCGAGATCACTGATAACAATAATTGACAACAATTATAACTTTATCGACAACGTCACCGTTGACATCACTGATGTCATCAGTGATGTCATCGATGATGTCATCAGTGATGTCATCAGTGATGACATCACCGATGACATCATCAATGACATCACCGATGACATCATCGATGACATCACTGATGACATCATCGATGACATCACTGATGACATCATCGATGACATCACCGATGACATCATCGATGACATAACTGATGACATCACTGATGTCATCGATGACATCATCGATGACATCACTGATGACATCATCGATGACATCACCGATGACATCATCGATGACATCACGATGACATCATCGATGACATCACACGATGACATCATCGATGACATAACTGATGACATCACTGATGACATCATCGATGACATCATCGATGACATCATGATGACATCATCGATGACATCACGATACATCATCGTTAACCTCACTGATGACATCATCGATGACATCAATGACATCACTGATGACAATCATTGACAACAATAATAACTTTATGGACAATTTCATTGTTGACATCACTGATGATCATCAATGAGTAACTTTGGTACAATCCCTTTCAGAGCAACTTTGGTACAGTCCTTAAGGAGCGACTTAGGTGCCAAAGTTTTAAAGTACCTATATACTGTCCCTTTAAGAGCAGCTTAAGTATTGTCCCTTTAAAAGAGACTTAGGTGCCATCCTTTGAAGACCAGCTTAAGTACTGACCAGTTTAAGTACTGACGGAGTCTGTGCGCAAAGCGGTTCGGGCTGTATTAATCGCATAACAATGGATGGAAGAAGAAGAAGACGGATTACAATATAGTGCTTTTAAAAGCACTATTATGACATCATTAATAGTATATTGGTTGACATCATTTCCGAGATCACTGATAACAATAATTGACAACAATTATAACTTTATCGACAACGTCACCGTTGACATCACTGATGACATCATCGATGACATCACTGATGACATCATCGATGACATCATCGATGACATCACTGATGACATCATCGATGACATCACTGATGACATCATCGATGACATCACTGATGACATCATCGATGACATCACTGATGACATCATCGATGACATCATCGATGACATCACCGATGACATCATCGATGACATCATCGATGACATCACCGATGACATCACCGATGACATCATCGATGACATCACGATGACATCATCGATGACATCAACGATGACATCACGATGACATCACGATGACATCATCGATGACATCAACGATGACATCATCGATGACATCACTGATGACATCATCGATGACATCATCGATGACATCACTGATGACATCATCGATGACATCACTGATGACATCATCGATGACATCACTGATGACATCATCGATGACATCATGATGACATCATCGATGACATCACGATGACATCATCGATGACATCATCGATGACATCACTGATGACATCATCGATGACATCAGATGACATCACCGATGACATCATGATGACATCACCGATGACATCATCGATGACATCATCGATGACATCATCGATGACATCATCGATGACATCACTGATGACATCACCGATGACATCATCGATGACATCATCGATGACATCACTGATGACATCACCGATGACATCATCGATGACATCATTGATGACATCATCGATGACATCACTGATGACATCATCGATGACATCACTGATGACATCATCGATGACATCATCGATGACATCATCGATGACATCACTGATGACATCATCGATGACATCATCGATGACATCACCGATGACATCACTGATGACATCATCGATGACATCATGATGACATCATCGATGACATCACGATGACATCACGATGACATCACGATGACATCATCGATGACATCACTGATGACATCATCGATGACCTCATTGATGACATCACTGATGACATCATCGATGACATCATGATGACATCATCGATGACATCACCGATGACATCATCGATGACATCACCGATGACATCATCGATGACATCACGATGACATCATCGATGACAACTGATGACATCATGATGACATCATGATGACATCATCGATGACATCACTGATGACATCATCGATGACATCACCGATTACATAATCGTTAACCTCACTGATGACATCATCGATGACATCAATTACATCACTGATGACAATCATTGACAACAATAATAACTTTATGGACAATTTCATGTTGACATCACTGATGATCATCAATGAGTAACTTTGGTACAATCCCTTTCAGAGCAACTTTGGTACAGTCCCTTAAGGAGCGACTTAGGTGCCAAAGTTTAAAGTACCTATATACTGTCCCTTTAAGAGCAGCTTAAGTATTGTCCCTTTAAAAGAGACTTAGGTGCCATCTTTGAAGACCAGCTTAAGTACTGACCAGTTTAAGTACTGACGGAGTCTGTGCGCAAAGCGGTTCGGGCTGTATTAATCGCATAACAATGGATGGAAGAAGAAGAAGACGGATTACAATATAGTGCTTTTAAAAGCACTATTATGACATCATTATAGTATATTGGTTGACATCATTTCCGAGATCACTGATAACAATAATTGACAACAATTATAACTTTATCGACAACGTCACCGTTGACATCACTGATGACATCATCGATGACATCACTGATGACATCATCGATGACATCACTGATGACATCATCGATGACATCATCGATGACATCACTGATGACATCATCGATGACATCACTGATGACATCACGATGACATCATCGATGACATCACTGATGACATCATCGATGACATCACTGATGACATCATCGATGACATCATGATGACATCATCGATGACATCACTGATGACATCATCGATGACATCATCGATGACATCACTGATGACATCATCGATGACATCACTGATGACATCATCGATGACATCATCGATGACATCACTGATGACATCATCGATGACATCACTGATGACATCATCGATGACATCATCGATGACATCATCGATGACATCACTGATGACATCATCGATGACATCATCGATGACATCATCGATGACATCACCGATGACATCACTGATGACATCATCGATGACATCAACGATGACATCATCGATGACATCATCGATGACATCACTGATGACATCATCGATGACATCACTGATGACATCATCGATGACATCACTGATGACATCATCGAGATGTCATCATCGATGACATCACTGATTGACATCATCGATGACATCACGATTACATCATCGTTGACCCACTGATGACATCATCGATGACATCACCGAATACATAATCGTTAACCTCACTGATGACATCATCGATGACATCAATACATCACTGATGACAATCATTGACAACAATAATAACTTTATGGACAATTTCATTGTTGACATCACTGATGATCATCAATGAGTAACTTGGTACAATCCCTTTCAGAGCAACTTTGGTACAGTCCCTTAAGGAGCGACTTAGGTGCCAAAGTTTTAAAGTACCTATATACTGTCCCTTTAAGAGCAGCTTAAGTATTGTCCCTTTAAAAGAGACTTAGGTGCCATCCTTTGAAGACCAGCTTAAGTACTGACCAGTTTAAGTACTGACGAGTCTGTGCGCAAAGCGGTTCGGGCTGTATTAATCGCATAACAATGGATGGAAGAAGAAGAAGACGGATACAATATAGTGCTTTTAAAAGCACTATTATGACATCATTAATATATATTGGTTGACATCATTTCCGAGATCACTGATAACAATAATTGACAACAATTATAACTTTATCGACAACGTCACCGTTGACATCACTGATGACATCATCGATGACATCACTGATGACATCACTGATGACATCACTGATGACATCATCGATGACATCACGATGACATCACGATGACATCATCGATGACATCACGATGACATCATCTGATGACATCACTGATGACATCATCGATGACATCACTGATGACATCATCGATGACATCACGATGACATCATCGATGACATCATGATGACATCATCGATGACATCATCGATGACATCACAGATGACATTCATCGATGACATCACCGATGACATCATCGATGACATCATCGATGACATCACGATGACATCATCGATGACATCATCGATGACATCACTGATGACATCATCGATGACATCACTGATGACATCATCGATGACATCATCGATGACATCACATGATGACATCATCGATGACATCACTGATGACATCATCGATGACATCATCGATGACATCATCGATGACATCACTGATGACATCATCGATGACATCACCGATACATAATCGTTAACCTCACTGATGACATCATCGATGACATCAATTACATCACTGATGACAATCATTGACAACAATAATAACTTTATGGACAATTTCATTGTTGACATCACTGATGATCATCAATGAGTAACTTTGGTACAATCCCTTTCAGAGCAACTTTGGTACAGTCCCTTAAGGAGCGACTTAGGTGCCAAAGTTTTAAAGTACCTATATACTGTCCCTTTAAGAGCAGCTTAAGTATTGTCCCTTTAAAAGAGACTTAGGTGCCATCCTTTGAAGACCAGCTTAAGTACTGACCAGTTTAAGTACTGACGGAGTCTGTGCGCAAAGCGGTTCGGGCTGTATTAATCGCATAACAATGGATGGAAGAAGAGAAGACGGATTACAATATAGTGCTTTTAAAAGCACTATTATGACATCATTAATAGTATATTGGTTGACATCATTTCCGAGATCACTGATAACAATAATTGACAACAATTATAACTTTATCGACAACGTCACCGTTGACATCACTGATGACATCATCGATGACATCACTGATGACATCATCGATGACATCACTGATGACATCACTGATGACATCATCGATGACATCACTGATGACATCATCGATGACATCACTGATGACATCATCGATGACATCATCGATGACATCACTGATGACATCATCGATGACATCACTGATGACATCATCGATGACATCACTGATGACATCATCGATGACATCACTGATGACATCATCGATGACATCATCGATGACATCACTGATGACATCATCGATGACATCACTGATGACATCATCGATGACATCACTGATGACATCATCGATGACATCACTGATGACATCATCGATGACATCATCGATGACATCATCGATGACATCACTGATGACATCATCGATGACATCACTGATGACATCATCGATGACATCACTGATGACATCATCGATGACATCATCGATGACATCATCGATGACATCACTGATGACATCACCGATGACATCATCGATGACATCATCGATGACATCATGATGACATCATCGATGACATCATCGATGACATCATCGATGACATCACTGATGACATCACGATGACATCATCGATGACATCACTGATGACATCATCGATGACATCACTGATGACATCATCGATGACATCACTGATGACATCATCGATGACATCACTGATGACATCATCGATGACATCACTGATGACATCATCGATGACATCACTGATGACATCATCGATGACATCACTGATGACATCATCGATGACATCACTGATGACATCATCGATGACATCATCGATGACATCATCGATGACATCATCGATGACATCATCGATGACATCACTGATGACATCATCGATGACATCACTGATGACATCATCGATGACATCACTGATGACATCACGATGACATCATCGATGACATCATCGATGACATCATCGATGACATCATCGATGCATGACACACTGATGACATCACGATGACATCATCGATGACATCATCGATGACATCACTGATGACATCACCGATGACATCATCGATGACATCACTGATGACATCATCGATGACATCACTGATGACATCATCGATGACATCACTGATGACATCATCGATGACATCATCGATGACATCATCGATGACATCACTGATGACATCATCGATGACATCGATGACATCATCGATGACATCACTGATGACATCATCGATGACATCACTGATGACATCATCGATGACATCATCGATGACATCACTGATGACATCATCGATGACATCATTGATGACATCACTGATGACATCATCGATGACATCATTGATGACATCATGATGACATCACGATGACATCATTGATGACATCATCGATGACATCATTGTTGACATCACTGATGACATCATCGATGACATCACTGATGACATCATCGATGACATCATCGATGACATCACTGATGACATCACGATGACATCACTGATGACATCATCGATGACATCACTGATGACATCATCGATGACATCACTGATGACATCATCGATGACATCACTGATGACATCATCGATGACATCACTGATGACATCATCGATGACATCACTGATGACATCATCGATGACATCACTGATGACATCATCGATGACATCATCGATGACATCACTGATGACATCATCGATGACATCACCGATGACATCATCGATGACATCACGATGACATCATCGATGACATCACCGATGACATCATCGATGACATCACTGATGACATCACTGATGACATCATCGATGACATCATCGATGACATCACTGATGACATCATCGATGACATCACCGATGACATCATCGTGACATCACTGATGACATCATCGATGACATCACTGATGACATCATCGATGACATCATCGATGACATCATCGATGACATCACTGATGACATCATCGATGACATCACTGATGACATCATCGATGACATCACTGATGACATCATCGATGACATCATCGATGACATCACCGATGACATCATCGATGACATCACCGATGACATCATCGATGACATCACCGATGACATCACGATGACATCACTGATGACATCACGATGACATCATCGATGACATCATCGATGACATCACTGATGACATCATCGATGACATCACCGATTACATAATCGTTAACCTCACTGATGACATCATCGATGACATCAATTACATCACTGATGACAATCATTGACAACAATAATAACTTTATGGACAATTTCATTGTTGACATCACTGATGATCATCAATGAGTAACTTTGGTACAATCCCTTTCAGAGCAACTTTGGTACAGTCCCTTAAGGAGCGACTTAGGTGCCAAAGTTTTAAAGTACCTATATACTGTCCCTTTAAGAGCAGCTTAAGTATTGTCCCTTTAAAAGAGACTTAGGTGCCATCCTTTGAAGACCAGCTTAAGTACTGACCAGTTTAAGTACTGACGGAGTCTGTGCGCAAAGCGGTTCGGGCTGTATTAATCGCATAACAATGGATGGAAGAAGAAGAAGACGGATTACAATATAGTGCTTTTAAAAGCACTATTATGACATCATTAATAGTATATTGGTTGACATCATTTCCGAGATCACTGATAACAATAATTGACAACAATTATAACTTTATCGACAACGTCACCGTTGACATCACTGATGACATCATCGATGACATCACTGATGACATCATCGATGACATCACTGATGACATCACTCGATGACATCATCGATGACATCACTGATGACATCATCGATGACATCACTGATGACATCATCGATGACATCATCGATGACATCACTGATGACATCATCGATGACATCACTGATGACATCATCGATGACATCACTGATGACATCATCGATGACATCACTGATGACATCATCGATGACATCATCGATGACATCACTGATGACATCACCGATGACATCACTGATGACATCATCGATGACATCACTGATGACATCATCGATGACATCACTGATGACATCATCGATGACATCATCGATGACATCATCGATGACATCACTGATGACATCACCGATGACATCACTGATGACATCATCGATGACATCACTGATGACATCACCGATGACATCATCGATGACATCATCGATGACATCACTGATGACATCACCGATGACATCATCGATGACATCATCGATGACATCACTGATGACATCACCGATGACATCATCGATGACATCATCGATGACATCACTGATGACATCACCGATGACATCATCGATGACATCACTGATGACATCATCGATGACATCACTGATGACATCATCGATGACATCACTGATGACATCATCGATGACATCACTGATGACATCATCGATGACATCACTGATGACATCATCGATGACATCACTGATGACATCATCGATGACATCATCGATGACATCATCGATGACATCACCGATGACATCACTGATGACATCATCGATGACATCATTGATGACATCACTGATGACATCATCGATGACATCATTGATGACATCACTGATGACATCACCGATGACATCATTGATGACATCATCGATGACATCATCGATGACATCACTGATGACATCATCGATGACATCATTGATGACATCACTGATGACATCATCGATGACATCATCGATGACATCACTGATGACATCATCGATGACATCACTGATGACATCATCGATGACATCACTGATGACATCATCGATGACATCACTGATGACATCATCGATGACATCACTGATGACATCATCGATGACATCACTGATGACATCATCGATGACATCACTGATGACATCATCGATGACATCACTGATGACATCATCGATGACATCATCGATGACATCACAGATGACATCATCGATGACATCACCGATGACATCATCGATGACATCACCGATGACATCATCGATGACATCACTGATGACATCACTGATGACATCACTGATGACATCATCGATGACATCACTGATGACATCATCGATGACATCACCGATTACATAATCGTTAACCTCACTGATGACATCATCGATGACATCAATTACATCACTGATGACAATCATTGACAACAATAATAACTTTATGGACAATTTCATTGTTGACATCACTGATGATCATCAATGAGTAACTTTGGTACAATCCCTTTCAGAGCAACTTTGGTACAGTCCCTTAAGGAGCGACTTAGGTGCCAAAGTTTTAAAGTACCTATATACTGTCCCTTTAAGAGCAGCTTAAGTATTGTCCCTTTAAAAGAGACTTAGGTGCCATCCTTTGAAGACCAGCTTAAGTACTGACCAGTTTAAGTACTGACGGAGTCTGTGCGCAAAGCGGTTCGGGCTGTATTAATCGCATAACAATGGATGGAAGAAGAAGAAGACGGATTACAATATAGTGCTTTTAAAAGCACTATTATGACATCATTAATAGTATATTGGTTGACATCATTTCCGAGATCACTGATAACAATAATTGACAACAATTATAACTTTATCGACAACGTCACCGTTGACATCACTGATGACATCATCGATGACATCACTGATGACATCATCGATGTCATCAGTGATGTCATCGATGATGTCATCATCGATGACATCACTGATGACATCATCGATGACATCACTGATGACATCATCGATGACATCATCGATGACATCACTGATGACATCATCGATGACATCACGATGACATCATCGATGACATCACTGATGACATCATCGATGACATCACGATGACATCATCGATGACATCATCGATGACATCACTGATGACATCATCGATGACATCACGATGACATCATCGATGACATCATGATGACATCATCGATGACATCATCGATGACATCACTGATGACATCATCGATGACATCACTGATGACATCATCGATGACATCACTGATGACATCATCGATGACATCATCGATGACATCACTGATGACATCATCGATGACATCACTGATGACATCATCGATGACATCATCGATGACATCATCGATGACATCACTGATGACATCATCGATGACATCATCGATGACATCATCGATGACATCATCGATGACATCACTGATGACATCATCGATGACATCATCGATGACATCATCGATGACATCATCGATGACATCACTGATGACATCATCGATGACATCACTGATGACATCATCGATGACATCACTGATGACATCATCGATGACATCATCGATGACATCACTGATGACATCATCGATGACATCACCGATGACATCATCGATGACATCACTGATGACATCATCGATGACATCACCGAATACATAATCGTTAACCTCACTGATGACATCATCGATGACATCAATTACATCACTGATGACAATCATTGACAACAATAATAACTTTATGGACAATTTCATTGTTGACATCACTGATGATCATCAATGAGTAACTTTGGTACAATCCCTTTCAGAGCAACTTTGGTACAGTCCCTTAAGGAGCGACTTAGGTGCCAAAGTTTTAAAGTACCTATATACTGTCCCTTTAAGAGCAGCTTAAGTATTGTCCCTTTAAAAGAGACTTAGGTGCCATCCTTTGAAGACCAGCTTAAGTACTGACCAGTTTAAGTACTGACGGAGTCTGTGCGCAAAGCGGTTCGGGCTGTATTAATCGCATAACAATGGATGGAAGAAGAAGAAGACGGATTACAATATAGTGCTTTTAAAAGCACTATTATGACATCATTAATAGTATATTGGTTGACATCATTTCCGAGATCACTGATAACAATAATTGACAACAATTATAACTTTATCGACAACGTCACCGTTGACATCACTGATGACATCATCGATGACATCACTGATGACATCACTGATGACATCACTGATGACATCACGATGACATCATCGATGACATCACTGATGACATCATCGATGACATCACTGATGACATCATCGATGACATCACCGATGACATCATCGATGACATCACCGATGACATCATCGATGACATCACCGATGACATCATCGATGACATCACTGATGACATCATCGATGACATCATGATGACATCATCGATGACATCACTGATGACATCATCGATGACATCACGATGACATCATCGATGACATCACGATGACATCATCGATGACATCATCGATGACATCATCGATGACATCACTGATGACATCATCGATGACATCATGATGACATCACCGATGACATCATCGATGACATCACTGATGACATCATCGATGACATCACTGATGACATCATCGATGACATCACGATGACATCATCGATGACATCACTGATGACATCATCGATGACATCACCGATACATCATCGTTAACTCACTGATGACATCATCGATGACATCAATTACATCACTGATGACAATCATTGACAACAATAATAACTTTATGGACAATTTCATTGTTGACATCACTGATGATCATCAATGAGTAACTTTGGTACAATCCCTTTCAGAGCAACTTTGGTACAGTCCCTTAAGGAGCGACTTAGGTGCCAAAGTTTTAAAGTACCTATATACTGTCCCTTTAAGAGCAGCTTAAGTATTGTCCCTTTAAAAGAGACTTAGGTGCCATCCTTTGAAGACCAGCTTAAGTACTGACCAGTTTAAGTACTGACGGAGTCTGTGCGCAAAGCGGTTCGGGCTGTATTAATCGCATAACAATGGATGGAAGAAGAAGAAGACGGATTACAATATAGTGCTTTTAAAAGCACTATTATGACATCATTAATAGTATATTGGTTGACATCATTTCCGAGATCACTGATAACAATAATTGACAACAATTATAACTTTATCGACAACGTCACCGTTGACATCACTGATGACATCATCGATGACATCACTGATGACATCATCGATGACATCACTGATGACATCATCGATGACATCATCGATGACATCACTGATGACATCATCGATGACATCACTGATGACATCATCGATGACATCACTGATGACATCATCGATGACATCACTGATGACATCATCGATGACATCACTGATGACATCATCGATGACATCATCGATGACATCACTGATGACATCATCGATGACATCACCGATGACATCATCGATGACATCACGATGACATCATCGATGACATCACCGATGACATCATCGATGACATCACTGATGACATCACTGATGACATCATCGATGACATCATCGATGACATCACTGATGACATCATCGATGACATCACCGATTACATCATCGTTGACCTCACTGATGACATCATCGATGACATCAATTACATCACTGATGACAATCATTGACAACAATAATAACTTTATGGACAATTTCATTGTTGACATCACTGATGATCATCAATGAGTAACTTTGGTACAATCCCTTTCAGAGCAACTTTGGTACAGTCCCTTAAGGAGCGACTTAGGTGCCAAAGTTTTAAAGTACCTATATACTGTCCCTTTAAGAGCAGCTTAAGTATTGTCCCTTTAAAAGAGACTTAGGTGCCATCCTTTGAAGACCAGCTTAAGTACTGACCAGTTTAAGTACTGACGGAGTCTGTGCGCAAAGCGGTTCGGGCTGTATTAATCGCATAACAATGGATGGAAGAAGAAGAAGACGGATTACAATATAGTGCTTTTAAAAGCACTATTATGACATCATTAATAGTATATTGGTTGACATCATTTCCGAGATCACTGATAACAATAATTGACAACAATTATAACTTTATCGACAACGTCACCGTTGACATCACTGATGACATCATCGATGACATCACTGATGACATCATGATGACATCATCGATGACATCACTGATGACATCATCGATGACATCACTGATGACATCATCGATGACATCACTGATGACATCATCGATGACATCACTGATGACATCATCGATGACATCATCGATGACATCATCGATGACATCATCGATGACATCATCGATGACATCACGATGACATCACCGATGACATCACGATGACATCATCGATGACATCATCGATGACATCAACGATGACATCACTGATGACATGACATCGATGACATCATCGATGACATCACGATGACATCATCGATGACATCACTGATGACATCATCGATGACATCATCGATGACATCACTGATGACATCATCGATGACATCACTGATGACATCATCGATGACATCACTGATGACATCATCGATGACATCACTGATGACATCATCGATGACATCATCGATGACATCATCGATGACATCATCGATGACATCACTGATGACATCATCGATGACATCACCGATGACATCACGATGACATCACTGATGACATCATCGATGACATCATCGATGACATCATCGATGACATCATCGATGACATCATCGATGACATCACTGATGACATCACCGATGACATCATCGATGACATCATCGATGACATCATCTGATGACATCATCGATGACATCATCGATGACATCACTGATGACATCATCGATGACATCACTGATGACATCATCGATGACATCACTGATGACATCATCGATGACATCATCGATGACATCATCGATGACATCACTGATGACATCATCGATGACATCATCGATGACATCACCGATGACATCACTGATGACATCATCGATGACATCATGATGACATCATCGATGACATCATCGATGACATCACTGATGACATCATCGATGACATCATCGATGACATCACTGATGACATCATCGATGACATCATGATGACATCACTGATGACATCATCGATGACATCATGATGACATCATCGATGACATCACCGATGACATCATCGATGACATCACCGATGACATCATCGATGACATCACCGATGACATCATCGATGACATCACTGATGACATCACTGATGACATCATCTGATGACATCATCGATGACATCACTGATGACATCATCGATGACATCACCGATTACATAATCGTTAACCTCACTGATGACATCATCGATGACATCAATTACATCACTGATGACAATCATTGACAACAATAATAACTTTATGGACAATTTCATTGTTGACATCACTGATGATCATCAATGAGTAACTTTGGTACAATCCCTTTCAGAGCAACTTTGGTACAGTCCCTTAAGGAGCGACTTAGGTGCCAAAGTTTTAAAGTACCTATATACTGTCCCTTTAAGAGCAGCTTAAGTATTGTCCCTTTAAAAGAGACTTAGGTGCCATCCTTTGAAGACCAGCTTAAGTACTGACCAGTTTAAGTACTGACGGAGTCTGTGCGCAAAGCGGTTCGGGCTGTATTAATCGCATAACAATGGATGGAAGAAGAAGAAGACGGATTACAATATAGTGCTTTTAAAAGCACTATTATGACATCATTAATAGTATATTGGTTGACATCATTTCCGAGATCACTGATAACAATAATTGACAACAATTATAACTTTATCGACAACGTCACCGTTGACATCACTGATGACATCATCGATGACATCACTGATGACATCATCGATGATGTCATCAGTGATGTCATCGATGATGACATCATCGATGACATCACTGATGACATCATCGATGACATCACTGATGACATCATCGATGACATCATCGATGACATCACTGATGACATCATCGATGACATCACTGATGACATCATCGATGACATCACTGATGACATCATCGATGACATCACTGATGACATCATCGATGACATCATCGATGACATCACCGATGACATCATCGATGACATCACTGATGACATCATCGATGACATCATCGATGACATCACTGATGACATCATCGATGACATCACTGATGACATCATCGATGACATCATCGATGACATCATCGATGACATCACTGATGACATCATCGATGACATCATCGATGACATCATCGATGACATCACCGATGACATCACTGATGACATCATCGATGACATCATCGATGACATCATCGATGACATCATCGATGACATCACTGATGACATCATCGATGACATCACTGATGACATCATCGATGACATCACTGATGACATCATCGATGACATCATCGATGACATCACTGATGACATCATCGATGACATCACGATGACATCATCGATGACATCACTGATGACATCATCGATGACATCACCGATTACATAATCGTTAACCTCACTGATGACATCATCGATGACATCAATTACATCACTGATGACAATCATTGACAACAATAATAACTTTATGGACAATTTCATTGTTGACATCACTGATGATCATCAATGAGTAACTTTGGTACAATCCCTTTCAGAGCAACTTTGGTACAGTCCCTTAAGGAGCGACTTAGGTGCCAAAGTTTTAAAGTACCTATATACTGTCCCTTTAAGAGCAGCTTAAGTATTGTCCCTTTAAAAGAGACTTAGGTGCCATCCTTTGAAGACCAGCTTAAGTACTGACCAGTTTAAGTACTGACGGAGTCTGTGCGCAAAGCGGTTCGGGCTGTATTAATCGCATAACAATGGATGGAAGAAGAAGAAGACGGATTACAATATAGTGCTTTTAAAAGCACTATTATGACATCATTAATAGTATATTGGTTGACATCATTTCCGAGATCACTGATAACAATAATTGACAACAATTATAACTTTATCGACAACGTCACCGTTGACATCACTGATGACATCATCGATGACATCACTGATGACATCACTGATGACATCACTGATGACATCATCGATGACATCATCGATGACATCACTGATGACATCATCGATGACATCACTGATGACATCATCGATGACATCACGATGACATCATCGATGACATCACGATGACATCATCGATGACATCACTGATGACATCATCGATGACATCACTGATGACATCATCGATGACATCATCGATGACATCACTGATGACATCATCGATGACATGACATCACCGATGACATCATCGATGACATCACCGATGACATCATCGATGACATCATCGATGACATCATCGATGACATCACTGATGACATCACCGATGACATCACTGATGACATCACCGATGACATCATCGATGACATCACTGATGACATCACCGATGACATCACTGATGACATCACCGATGACATCATCGATGACATCATCGATGACATCACTGATGACATCACCGATGACATCACCGAATACATAATCGTTAACCTCACTGATGACATCATCGATGACATCAATTACATCACTGATGACAATCATTGACAACAATAATAACTTTATGGACAATTTCATTGTTGACATCACTGATGATCATCAATGAGTAACTTTGGTACAATCCCTTTCAGAGCAACTTTGGTACAGTCCCTTAAGGAGCGACTTAGGTGCCAAAGTTTTAAAATACCTATATACTGTCCCTTTAAGAGCAGCTTAAGTATTGTCCCTTTAAAAGAGACTTAGGTGCCATCCTTTGAAGACCAGCTTAAGTACTGACCAGTTTAAGTACTGACGGAGTCTGTGCGCAAAGCGGTTCGGGCTGTATTAATCGCATAACAATGGATGGAAGAAGAAGAAGACGGATTACAATATAGTGCTTTTAAAAGCACTATTATGACATCATTAATAGTATATTGGTTGACATCATTTCCGAGATCACTGATAACAATAATTGACAACAATTATAACTTTATCGACAACGTCACCGTTGACATCACTGATGACATCATCGATGACATCACTGATGACATCATCGATGACATCACTGATGACATCACTGATGACATCATCGATGACATCACTGATGACATCATCGATGACATCACTGATGACATCATCGATGACATCATCGATGACATCACTGATGACATCATCGATGACATCACTGATGACATCATCGATGACATCACTGATGACATCATCGATGACATCACTGATGACATCATCGATGACATCATCGATGACATCACTGATGACATCATCGATGACATCACTGATGACATCATCGATGACATCACTGATGACATCATCGATGACATCACTGATGACATCATCGATGACATCATCGATGACATCATCGATGACATCACTGATGACATCATCGATGACATCACTGATGACATCATCGATGACATCACTGATGACATCATCGATGACATCATCGATGACATCATCGATGACATCACTGATGACATCATCGATGACATCATCGATGACATCATCGATGACATCACTGATGACATCACGATGACATCATCGATGACATCATCGATGACATCACTGATGACATCATCGATGACATCATCGATGACATCACTGATGACATCATCGATGACATCACTGATGACATCATCGATGACATCACTGATGACATCATCGATGACATCACTGATGACATCATCGATGACATCACTGATGACATCATCGATGACATCACTGATGACATCATCGATGACATCATCGATGACATCATCGATGACATCACGATGACATCACTGATGACATCATCGATGACATCATGATGACATCATCGATGACATCACTGATGACATCATCGATGACATCACTGATGACATCATCGATGACATCATCGATGACATCACTGATGACATCATCGATGACATCACTGATGACATCATCGATGACATCACTGATGACATCATCGATGACATCATCGATGACATCACTGATGACATCATCGATGACATCACTGATGACATCATCGATGACATCATCGATGACATCATCGATGACATCACTGATGACATCATCGATGACATCATCGATGACATCACTGATGACATCATCGATGACATCACGATGACATCATCGATGACATCATCGATGACATCACTGATGACATCATCGATGACATCACTGATGACATCATCGATGACATCACTGATGACATCATCGATGACATCATCGATGACATCACTGATGACATCATCGATGACATCACCGATGACATCATCGATGACATCACTGATGACATCATCGATGACATCACCGATACATAATCGTTAACCTCACTGATGACATCATCGATGACATCAATTACATCACTGATGACAATCATTGACAACAATAATAACTTTATGGACAATTTCATTGTTGACATCACTGATGATCATCAATGAGTAACTTTGGTACAATCCCTTTCAGAGCAACTTTGGTACAGTCCCTTAAGGAGCGACTTAGGTGCCAAAGTTTTAAAGTACCTATATACTGTCCCTTTAAGAGCAGCTTAAGTATTGTCCCTTTAAAAGAGACTTAGGTGCCATCCTTTGAAGACCAGCTTAAGTACTGACCAGTTTAAGTACTGACGGAGTCTGTGCGCAAAGCGGTTCGGGCTGTATTAATCGCATAACAATGGATGGAAGAAGAAGAAGACGGATTACAATATAGTGCTTTTAAAAGCACTATTATGACATCATTAATAGTATATTGGTTGACATCATTTCCGAGATCACTGATAACAATAATTGACAACAATTATAACTTTATCGACAACGTCACCGTTGACATCACTGATGACATCATCGATGACATCACTGATGACATCATCGATGACATCACTGATGACATCACTGATGACATCATCGATGACATCACTGATGACATCATCGATGACATCACTGATGACATCATCGATGACATCATCGATGACATCACTGATGACATCATCGATGACATCACTGATGACATCATCGATGACATCACTGATGACATCATCGATGACATCACTGATGACATCATCGATGACATCATCGATGACATCACTGATGACATCATCGATGACATCACGATGACATCATCGATGACATCACTGATGACATCATCGATGACATCATCGATGACATCACTGATGACATCATCGATGACATCACTGATGACATCATCGATGACATCACTGATGACATCATCGATGACATCATCGATGACATCACTGATGACATCATCGATGACATCACTGATGACATCATCGATGACATCATCGATGACATCATCGATGACATCACTGATGACATCATCGATGACATCATCGATGACATCATCGATGACATCATCGATGACATCACTGATGACATCATCGATGACATCATCGATGATGTCATCGTTGATGACATCATCGATGACATCACTGATGACATCATCGATGACATCACTGATGACATCATCGATGACATCACTGATGACATCATCGATGACATCATCGATGACATCACTGATGACATCATCGATGACATCACCGATGACATCATCGATGACATCACTGATGACATCATCGATGACATCACCGATTACATAATCGTTAACCTCACTGATGACATCATCGATGACATCAATTACATCACTGATGACAATCATTGACAACAATAATAACTTTATGGACAATTTCATTGTTGACATCACTGATGATCATCAATGAGTAACTTTGGTACAATCCCTTTCAGAGCAACTTTGGTACAGTCCCTTAAGGAGCGACTTAGGTGCCAAAGTTTTAAAGTACCTATATACTGTCCCTTTAAGAGCAGCTTAAGTATTGTCCCTTTAAAAGAGACTTAGGTGCCATCCTTTGAAGACCAGCTTAAGTACTGACCAGTTTAAGTACTGACGGAGTCTGTGCGCAAAGCGGTTCGGGCTGTATTAATCGCATAACAATGGATGGAAGAAGAAGAAGACGGATTACAATATAGTGCTTTTAAAAGCACTATTATGACATCATTAATAGTATATTGGTTGACATCATTTCCGAGATCACTGATAACAATAATTGACAACAATTATAACTTTATCGACAACGTCACCGTTGACATCACTGATGACATCATCGATGACATCACTGATGACATCATCGATGACATCACTGATGACATCATCGATGACATCATCGATGACATCACTGATGACATCACCGATGACATCACTGATGACATCATCGATGACATCACCGATGACATCATCGATGACATCACTGATGACATCATCGATGACATCACTGATGACATCATCGATGACATCACTGATGACATCATCGATGACATCATCGATGACATCACTGATGACATCATCGATGACATGACCGATGACATCATCGATGACATCACGATGACATCATCGATGACATCATCGATGACATCATCGATGACATCACTGATGACATCATCGATGACATCACTGATGACATCATCGATGACATCATCGATGACATCACTGATGACATCACCGATGACATCACTGATGACATCACCGATGACATCATCGATGACATCATCGATGACATCACTGATGACATCATCGATGACATCACCGATTACATAATCGTTAACCTCACTGATGACATCATCGATGACATCAATTACATCACTGATGACAATCATTGACAACAATAATAACTTTATGGACAATTTCATTGTTGACATCACTGATGATCATCAATGAGTAACTTTGGTACAATCCCTTTCAGAGCAACTTTGGTACAGTCCCTTAAGGAGCGACTTAGGTGCCAAAGTTTTAAAGTACCTATATACTGTCCCTTTAAGAGCAGCTTAAGTATTGTCCCTTTAAAAGAGACTTAGGTGCCATCCTTTGAAGACCAGCTTAAGTACTGACCAGTTTAAGTACTGACGGAGTCTGTGCGCAAAGCGGTTCGGGCTGTATTAATCGCATAACAATGGATGGAAGAAGAAGAAGACGGATTACAATATAGTGCTTTTAAAAGCACTATTATGACATCATTAATAGTATATTGGTTGACATCATTTCCGAGATCACTGATAACAATAATTGACAACAATTATAACTTTATCGACAACGTCACCGTTGACATCACTGATGACATCATCGATGACATCACTGATGACATCATCGATGACATCACTGATGACATCATCGATGACATCATCGATGACATCACTGATGACATCATCGATGACATCACTGATGACATCATCGATGACATCATCGATGACATCACTGATGACATCATCGATGACATCACTGATGACATCATCGATGACATCACTGATGACATCATCGATGACATCACTGATGACATCATCGATGACATCATCGATGACATCACTGATGACATCATCGATGACATCACTGATGACATCATCGATGACATCACTGATGACATCATCGATGACATCACTGATGACATCATCGATGACATCATCGATGACATCATCGATGACATCACTGATGACATCATCGATGACATCACTGATGACATCATCGATGACATCACTGATGACATCATCGATGACATCATCGATGACATCATCGATGACATCACTGATGACATCATCGATGACATCATCGATGACATCATCGATGACATCACTGATGACATCACCGATGACATCATCGATGACATCATCGATGACATCACTGATGACATCACCGATGACATCATCGATGACATCACTGATGACATCATCGATGACATCACTGATGACATCATCGATGACATCACTGATGACATCATCGATGACATCACTGATGACATCATCGATGACATCACTGATGACATCATCGATGACATCATCGATGACATCATCGATGACATCACCGATGACATCATGATGACATCATCGATGACATCATTGATGACATCATCGATGACATCACTGATGACATCATCGATGACATCACTGATGACATCATCGATGACATCATCGATGACATCACTGATGACATCATCGATGACATCACTGATGACATCATCGATGACATCACTGATGACATCATCGATGACATCATCGATGACATCACTGATGACATCATCGATGACATCACTGATGACATCATCGATGACATCATCGATGACATCATCGATGACATCACTGATGACATCATCGATGACATCATCGATGACATCACTGATGACATCATCGATGACATCAACGATGACATCATCGATGACATCATCGATGACATCACTGATGACATCATCGATGACATCACTGATGACATCATCGATGACATCACTGATGACATCATCGATGACATCATCGATGACATCACTGATGACATCATCGATGACATCACCGATGACATCATCGATGACATCACTGATGACATCATCGATGACATCACCGATACATAATCGTTAACCTCACTGATGACATCATCGATGACATCAATTACATCACTGATGACAATCATTGACAACAATAATAACTTTATGGACAATTTCATTGTTGACATCACTGATGATCATCAATGAGTAACTTTGGTACAATCCCTTTCAGAGCAACTTTGGTACAGTCCCTTAAGGAGCGACTTAGGTGCCAAAGTTTTAAAGTACCTATATACTGTCCCTTTAAGAGCAGCTTAAGTATTGTCCCTTTAAAAGAGACTTAGGTGCCATCCTTTGAAGACCAGCTTAAGTACTGACCAGTTTAAGTACTGACGGAGTCTGTGCGCAAAGCGGTTCGGGCTGTATTAATCGCATAACAATGGATGGAAGAAGAAGAAGACGGATTACAATATAGTGCTTTTAAAAGCACTATTATGACATCATTAATAGTATATTGGTTGACATCATTTCCGAGATCACTGATAACAATAATTGACAACAATTATAACTTTATCGACAACGTCACCGTTGACATCACTGATGACATCATCGATGACATCACTGATGACATCACTGATGACATCACTGATGACATCATCGATGACATCATCGATGACATCACTGATGACATCATCGATGACATCACTGATGACATCATCGATGACATCATCGATGACATCACCGATGACATCATCGATGACATCACCGATGACATCATCGATGACATCACTGATGACATCATCGATGACATCATCGATGACATCACTGATGACATCATCGATGACATCACCGATGACATCATCGATGACATCACCGATGACATCATCGATGACATCACCGATGACATCATCGATGACATCACTGATGACATCACTGATGACATCATCGATGACATCATCGATGACATCACTGATGACATCATCGATGACATCACGATTACATAATCGTTAACCTCACTGATGACATCATCGATGACATCAATTACATCACTGATGACAATCATTGACAACAATAATAACTTTATGGACAATTTCATTGTTGACATCACTGATGATCATCAATGAGTAACTTTGGTACAATCCCTTTCAGAGCAACTTTGGTACAGTCCCTTAAGGAGCGACTTAGGTGCCAAAGTTTTAAAGTACCTATATACTGTCCCTTTAAGAGCAGCTTAAGTATTGTCCCTTTAAAAGAGACTTAGGTGCCATCCTTTGAAGACCAGCTTAAGTACTGACCAGTTTAAGTACTGACGGAGTCTGTGCGCAAAGCGGTTCGGGCTGTATTAATCGCATAACAATGGATGGAAGAAGAAGAAGACGGATTACAATATAGTGCTTTTAAAAGCACTATTATGACATCATTAATAGTATATTGGTTGACATCATTTCCGAGATCACTGATAACAATAATTGACAACAATTATAACTTTATCGACAACGTCACCGTTGACATCACTGATGACATCATCGATGACATCACTGATGACATCATCGATGACATCATCGATGACATCACTGATGACATCATCGATGACATCACTGATGACATCATCGATGACATCACTGATGACATCATCGATGACATCACTGATGACATCATCGATGACATCATCGATGACATCACCGATGACATCATCGATGACATCATCGATGACATCACCGATGACATCACTGATGACATCATCGATGACATCAACGATGACATCATCGATGACATCATCGATGACATCACTGATGACATCATCGATGACATCATCGATGACATCACGATGACATCATGATGACATCACTGATGACATCATCGATGACATCATCGATGACATCACTGATGACATCATCGATGACATCACTGATGACATCATCGATGACATCACTGATGACATCATCGATGACATCACTGATGACATCATCGATGACATCATCGATGACATCATCGATGACATCATCGATGACATCACTGATGACATCATCGATGACATCACTGATGACATCATCGATGACATCACTGATGACATCATCGATGACATCATCGATGACATCATCGATGACATCATCGATGACATCATCGATGACATCACTGATGACATCACCGATGACATCATCGATGACATCATCGATGACATCACTGATGACATCACCGATGACATCATCGATGACATCACTGATGACATCATCGATGACATCACTGATGACATCATCGATGACATCACTGATGACATCATCGATGACATCATCGATGACATCATCGATGACATCACTGATGACATCATCGATGACATCATCGATGACATCATCGATGACATCACTGATGACATCATCGATGACATCACTGATGACATCATCGATGACATCATCGATGACATCACTGATGACATCATCAATGACATCATTGATGACATCACTGATGACATCATCGATGACATCATTGATGACATCACTGATGACATCATCGATGACATCATTGATGACATCACCGATGACATCATTGATGACATCATCGATGACATCATCGATGACATCACTGATGACATCATCGATGACATCATTGATGACATCACTGATGACATCATCGATGACATCACTGATGACATCATCGATGACATCACTGATGACATCATCGATGACATCACTGATGACATCATCGATGACATCACTGATGACATCATCGATGACATCACTGATGACATCATCGATGACATCACTGATGACATCATCGATGACATCACTGATGACATCATCGATGACATCATCGATGACATCACTGATGACATCATCGATGACATCACGATGACATCATCGATGACATCACGATGACATCATCGATGACATCACGATGACATCATCGATGACATCACTGATGACATCACTGATGACATCATCGATGACATCATCGATGACATCACTGATGACATCATCGATGACATCACTGATGACATCATCGATGACATCACTGATGACATCATCGATGACATCACTGATGACATCATCGATGACATCATCGATGACATCATCGATGACATCACTGATGACATCATCGATGACATCACTGATGACATCATCGATGACATCACTGATGACATCATCGATGACATCATCGATGACATCACCGATGACATCATCGATGACATCACCGATGACATCATCGATGACATCACCGATGACATCATCGATGACATCACTGATGACATCACTGATGACATCATCGATGACATCATCGATGACATCACTGATGACATCATCGATGACATCACCGATTACATAATCGTTAACCTCACTGATGACATCATCGATGACATCAATTACATCACTGATGACAATCATTGACAACAATAATAACTTTATGGACAATTTCATTGTTGACATCACTGATGATCATCAATGAGTAACTTTGGTACAATCCCTTTCAGAGCAACTTTGGTACAGTCCCTTAAGGAGCGACTTAGGTGCCAAAGTTTTAAAGTACCTATATACTGTCCCTTTAAGAGCAGCTTAAGTATTGTCCCTTTAAAAGAGACTTAGGTGCCATCCTTTGAAGACCAGCTTAAGTACTGACCAGTTTAAGTACTGACGGAGTCTGTGCGCAAAGCGGTTCGGGCTGTATTAATCGCATAACAATGGATGGAAGAAGAAGAAGACGGATTACAATATAGTGCTTTTAAAAGCACTATTATGACATCATTAATAGTATATTGGTTGACATCATTTCCGAGATCACTGATAACAATAATTGACAACAATTATAACTTTATCGACAACGTCACCGTTGACATCACTGATGACATCATCGATGACATCACTGATGACATCATCGATGACATCACTGATGACATCACTGATGACATCATCGATGACATCACTGATGACATCATCGATGACATCACTGATGACATCATCGATGACATCATCGATGACATCACTGATGACATCATCGATGACATCACTGATGACATCATCGATGACATCACTGATGACATCATCGATGACATCACTGATGACATCATCGATGACATCATCGATGACATCACTGATGACATCATCGATGACATCACTGATGACATCATCGATGACATCACTGATGACATCATCGATGACATCACTGATGACATCATCGATGACATCATCGATGACATCATCGATGACATCACTGATGACATCATCGATGACATCACTGATGACATCATCGATGACATCACTGATGACATCATCGATGACATCATCGATGACATCATCGATGACATCACTGATGACATCATCGATGACATCATCGATGACATCATCGATGACATCACTGATGACATCACCGATGACATCATCGATGACATCATCGATGACATCACTGATGACATCACGATGACATCATCGATGACATCACTGATGACATCATCGATGACATCACTGATGACATCATCGATGACATCACTGATGACATCATCGATGACATCACTGATGACATCATCGATGACATCACTGATGACATCATCGATGACATCACTGATGACATCATCGATGACATCATCGATGACATCATCGATGACATCACCGATGACATCACTGATGACATCATCGATGACATCATTGATGACATCACTGATGACATCATCGATGACATCATTGATGACATCACTGATGACATCATCGATGACATCATCGATGACATCATCGATGACATCACCGATGACATCACTGATGACATCATCGATGACATCATTGATGACATCACTGATGACATCATCGATGACATCATCGATGACATCATCGATGACATCATTGATGACATCACTGATGACATCATCGATGACATCATTGATGACATCATCGATGACATCACTGATGACATCATCGATGACATCACTGATGACATCATCGATGACATCACTGATGACATCATCGATGACATCACTGATGACATCATCGATGACATCACTGATGACATCATCGATGACATCACTGATGACATCATCGATGACATCATCGATGACATCACTGATGACATCATCGATGACATCACGATGACATCATCGATGACATCACCGATGACATCATCGATGACATAACTGATGACATCACTGATGACATCACTGATGACATCATCGATGACATCACTGATGACATCATCGATGACATCACCGATTACATAATCGTTAACCTCACTGATGACATCATCGATGACATCAATTACATCACTGATGACAATCATTGACAACAATAATAACTTTATGGACAATTTCATTGTTGACATCACTGATGATCATCAATGAGTAACTTTGGTACAATCCCTTTCAGAGCAACTTTGGTACAGTCCCTTAAGGAGCGACTTAGGTGCCAAAGTTTTAAAGTACCTATATACTGTCCCTTTAAGAGCAGCTTAAGTATTGTCCCTTTAAAAGAGACTTAGGTGCCATCCTTTGAAAACCAGCTTAAGTACTGACCAGTTTAAGTACTGACGGAGTCTGTGCGCAAAGCGGTTCGGGCTGTATTAATCGCATAACAATGGATGGAAGAAGAAGAAGACGGATTACAATATAGTGCTTTTAAAAGCACTATTATGACATCATTAATAGTATATTGGTTGACATCATTTCCGAGATCACTGATAACAATAATTGACAACAATTATAACTTTATCGACAACGTCACCGTTGACATCACTGATGACATCATCGATGTCATCAGTGATGTCATCGATGATGTCATCAGTGATGTCATCGATGATGTCATCATCGATGACATCACTGATGACATCATCGATGACATCACTGATGACATCATCGATGACATCATCGATGACATCACTGATGACATCATCGATGACATCACCGATGACATCATCGATGACATCACTGATGACATCATCGATGACATCACTGATGACATCATCGATGACATCATCGATGACATCACTGATGACATCATCGATGACATCACGATGACATCATCGATGACATCACTGATGACATCATCGATGACATCATCGATGACATCACTGATGACATCATCGATGACATCACTGATGACATCATCGATGACATCACTGATGACATCATCGATGACATCATCGATGACATCACTGATGACATCATCGATGACATCACTGATGACATCATCGATGACATCATCGATGACATCATCGATGACATCACTGATGACATCATCGATGACATCATCGATGACATCATCGATGACATCATCGATGACATCACTGATGACATCATCGATGACATCATCGATGACATCATCGATGACATCATCGATGACATCACTGATGACATCATCGATGACATCACTGATGACATCATCGATGACATCACTGATGACATCATCGATGACATCATCGATGACATCACTGATGACATCATCGATGACATCACCGATGACATCATCGATGACATCACTGATGACATCATCGATGACATCACCGATTACATAATCGTTAACCTCACTGATGACATCATCGATGACATCAATTACATCACTGATGACAATCATTGACAACAATAATAACTTTATGGACAATTTCATTGTTGACATCACTGATGATCATCAATGAGTAACTTTGGTACAATCCCTTTCAGAGCAACTTTGGTACAGTCCCTTAAGGAGCGACTTAGGTGCCAAAGTTTTAAAGTACCTATATACTGTCCCTTTAAGAGCAGCTTAAGTATTGTCCCTTTAAAAGAGACTTAGGTGCCATCCTTTGAAGACCAGCTTAAGTACTGACCAGTTTAAGTACTGACGGAGTCTGTGCGCAAAGCGGTTCGGGCTGTATTAATCGCATAACAATGGATGGAAGAAGAAGAAGACGGATTACAATATAGTGCTTTTAAAAGCACTATTATGACATCATTAATAGTATATTGGTTGACATCATTTCCGAGATCACTGATAACAATAATTGACAACAATTATAACTTTATCGACAACGTCACCGTTGACATCACTGATGACATCATCGATGACATCACTGATGACATCATCGATGACATCACTGATGACATCATCGATGACATCATCGATGACATCACTGATGACATCATCGATGACATCACTGATGACATCATCGATGACATCACGATGACATCATCGATGACATCACGATGACATCATCGATGACATCACTGATGACATCATCGATGACATCACTGATGACATCATCGATGACATCATCGATGACATCACTGATGACATCATCGATGACATCATCGATGACATCATCGATGACATCACCGATGACATCATCGATGACATCATCGATGACATCATCGATGACATCACTGATGACATCATCGATGACATCACTGATGACATCACCGATGACATCATCGATGACATCACTGATGACATCACCGATGACATCACTGATGACATCATCGATGACATCATCGATGACATCATCGATGACATCACTGATGACATCATCGATGACATCACCGATTACATCATCGTTAACCTCACTGATGACATCATCGATGACATCAATTACATCACTGATGACAATCATTGACAACAATAATAACTTTATGGACAATTTCATTGTTGACATCACTGATGATCATCAATGAGTAACTTTGGTACAATCCCTTTCAGAGCAACTTTGGTACAGTCCCTTAAGGAGCGACTTAGGTGCCAAAGTTTTAAAGTACCTATATACTGTCCTTTAAGAGCAGCTTAAGTATTGTCCCTTTAAAAGAGACTTAGGTGCCATCCTTTGAAGACCAGCTTAAGTACTGACCAGTTTAAGTACTGACGGAGTCTGTGCGCAAAGCGGTTCGGGCTGTATTAATCGCATAACAATGGATGGAAGAAGAAGAAGACGGATTACAATATAGTGCTTTTAAAAGCACTATTATGACATCATTAATAGTATATTGGTTGACATCATTTCCGAGATCACTGATAACAATAATTGACAACAATTATAACTTTATCGACAACGTCACCGTTGACATCACTGATGACATCATCGATGACATCACTGATGACATCATCGATGACATCACTGATGACATCATCGATGACATCATCGATGACATCACGATGACATCATCGATGACATCACTGATGACATCATCGATGACATCATCGATGACATCATCGATGACATCACGATGACATCATCGATGACATCACTGATGACATCATCGATGACATCATCGATGACATCACTGATGACATCATCGATGACATCACCGATGACATCATCGATGACATCACCGATGACATCATCGATGACATCACCGATGACATCATCGATGACATCACTGATGACATCATGATGACATCATCGATGACATCATCGATGACATCACTGATGACATCATCGATGACATCACCGATACATAATCGTTGACCTCACTGATGACATCATCGATGACATCAATTACATCACTGATGACAATCATTGACAACAATAATAACTTTATGGACAATTTCATTGTTGACATCACTGATGATCATCAATGAGTAACTTTGGTACAATCCCTTTCAGAGCAACTTTGGTACAGTCCCTTAAGGAGCGACTTAGGTGCCAAAGTTTTAAAGTACCTATATACTGTCCCTTTAAGAGCAGCTTAAGTATTGTCCCTTTAAAAGAGACTTAGGTGCCATCCTTTGAAGACCAGCTTAAGTACTGACCAGTTTAAGTACTGACGGAGTCTGTGCGCAAAGCGGTTCGGGCTGTATTAATCGCATAACAATGGATGGAAGAAGAAGAAGACGGATTACAATATAGTGCTTTTAAAAGCACTATTATGACATCATTAATAGTATATTGGTTGACATCATTTCCGAGATCACTGATAACAATAATTGACAACAATTATAACTTTATCGACAACGTCACCGTTGACATCACTGATGACATCATCGATGACATCACTGATGACATCATCGATGACATCATCGATGACATCACTGATGACATCATCGATGACATCACTGATGACATCATCGATGACATCACTGATGACATCATCGATGACATCACTGATGACATCATCGATGACATCATCGATGACATCACGATGACATCATCGATGACATCATCGATGACATCACTGATGACATCACCGATGACATCATCGATGACATCACGATGACATCACGATGACATCAACGATGACATCACTGATGACATCATCGATGACATCATCGATGACATCACGATGACATCATCGATGACATCACTGATGACATCATCGATGACATCATCGATGACATCACTGATGACATCATCGATGACATCACTGATGACATCATCGATGACATCACTGATGACATCATCGATGACATCACTGATGACATCATCGATGACATCATCGATGACATCATCGATGACATCATCGATGACATCACTGATGACATCACCGATGACATCACTGATGACATCACGATGACATCACTGATGACATCACCGATGACATCATCGATGACATCATCGATGACATCATCGATGACATCACTGATGACATCATCGATGACATCATCGATGACATCATCGATGACATCACTGATGACATCACCGATGACATCATCGATGACATCACTGATGACATCATCGATGACATCACTGATGACATCATCGATGACATCACTGATGACATCATCGATGACATCATCGATGACATCATCGATGACATCACTGATGACATCATCGATGACATCATGATGACATCATCGATGACATCACTAATGACATCATCGATGACATCACTGATGACATCATCGATGACATCATCGATGACATCACTGATGACATCATCGATGACATCATTGATGACATCACTGATGACATCATCGATGACCTCATTGATGACATCACTGATGACATCACCGATGACATCATTGATGACATCATCGATGACATCACAGATGACATCATCGATGACATCACCGATGACATCATCGATGACATCACCGATGACATCATCGATGACATAACTGATGACATCACTGATGACATCACTGATGACATCATCGATGACATCACTGATGACATCATCGATGACATCACCGATTACATAATCGTTAACCTCACTGATGACATCATCGATGACATCAATTACATCACTGATGACAATCATTGACAACAATAATAACTTTATGGACAATTTCATTGTTGACATCACTGATGATCATCAATGAGTAACTTTGGTACAATCCCTTTCAGAGCAACTTTGGTACAGTCCCTTAAGGAGCGACTTAGGTGCCAAAGTTTTAAAGTACCTATATACTGTCCCTTTAAGAGCAGCTTAAGTATTGTCCCTTTAAAAGAGACTTAGGTGCCATCCTTTGAAGACCAGCTTAAGTACTGACCAGTTTAAGTACTGACGGAGTCTGTGCGCAAAGCGGTTCGGGCTGTATTAATCGCATAACAATGGATGGAAGAAGAAGAAGACGGATTACAATATAGTGCTTTTAAAAGCACTATTATGACATCATTAATAGTATATTGGTTGACATCATTTCCGAGATCACTGATAACAATAATTGACAACAATTATAACTTTATCGACAACGTCACCGTTGACATCACTGATGACATCATCGATGACATCACTGATGACATCATCGATGACATCACTGATGACATCACTGATGACATCATCGATGACATCACTGATGACATCATCGATGACATCACTGATGACATCATCGATGACATCATCGATGACATCACTGATGACATCATCGATGACATCACGATGACATCATCGATGACATCATCGATGACATCATCGATGACATCATCGATGACATCACTGATGACATCATCGATGACATCATCGATGACATCACTGATGACATCATCGATGACATCATCGATGACATCATCGATGACATCACTGATGACATCATCGATGACATCATCGATGACATCACTGATGACATCATCGATGACATCACTGATGACATCATCGATGACATCACTGATGACATCATCGATGACATCATCGATGACATCACTGATGACATCATCGATGACATCACTGATGACATCATCGATGACATCATCGATGACATCATCGATGACATCACTGATGACATCATCGATGACATCATCGATGACATCATCGATGACATCATCGATGACATCATGATGACATCATCGATGACATCATCGATGACATCATCGATGACATCATCGATGACATCACTGATGACATCATCGATGACATCACTGATGACATCATCGATGACATCACTGATGACATCATCGATGACATCACGATGACATCACTGATGACATCATCGATGACATCACCGATGACATCATCGATGACATCACTGATGACATCATCGATGACATCACCGAATACATAATCGTTAACCTCACTGATGACATCATCGATGACATCAATTACATCACTGATGACAATCATTGACAACAATAATAACTTTATGGACAATTTCATTGTTGACATCACTGATGATCATCAATGAGTAACTTTGGTACAATCCCTTTCAGAGCAACTTTGGTACAGTCCCTTAAGGAGCGACTTAGGTGCCAAAGTTTTAAAGTACCTATATACTGTCCCTTTAAGAGCAGCTTAAGTATTGTCCCTTTAAAAGAGACTTAGGTGCCATCCTTTGAAGACCAGCTTAAGTACTGACCAGTTTAAGTACTGACGGAGTCTGTGCGCAAAGCGGTTCGGGCTGTATTAATCGCATAACAATGGATGGAAGAAGAAGAAGACGGATTACAATATAGTGCTTTTAAAAGCACTATTATGACATCATTAATAGTATATTGGTTGACATCATTTCCGAGATCACTGATAACAATAATTGACAACAATTATAACTTTATCGACAACGTCACCGTTGACATCACTGATGACATCATCGATGACATCACTGATGACATCATCGATGACATCACTGATGACATCATCGATGACATCATCGATGACATCACTGATGACATCATCGATGACATCACTGATGACATCATCGATGACATCACCGATGACATCATCGATGACATCACGATGACATCATCGATGACATCACTGATGACATCATCGATGACATCACTGATGACATCATCGATGACATCATCGATGACATCACTGATGACATCATCGATGACATCACCGATGACATCATCGATGACATCACTGATGACATCATCGATGACATCATCGATGACATCATCGATGACATCACTGATGACATCATCGATGACATCACGATGACATCATCGATGACATCATCGATGACATCACTGATGACATCATCGATGACATCACTGATGACATCACCGATGACATCATCGATGACATCATCGATGACATCACTGATGACATCATCGATGACATCACCGATGACATAATCGTTAACCTCACTGATGACATCATCGATGACATCAATTACATCACTGATGACAATCATTGACAACAATAATAACTTTATGGACAATTTCATTGTTGACATCACTGATGATCATCAATGAGTAACTTTGGTACAATCCCTTTCAGAGCAACTTTGGTACAGTCCCTTAAGGAGCGACTTAGGTGCCAAAGTTTTAAAGTACCTATATACTGTCCCTTTAAGAGCAGCTTAAGTATTGTCCCTTTAAAAGAGACTTAGGTGCCATCCTTTGAAGACCAGCTTAAGTACTGACCAGTTTAAGTACTGACGGAGTCTGTGCGCAAAGCGGTTCGGGCTGTATTAATCGCATAACAATGGATGGAAGAAGAAGAAGACGGATTACAATATAGTGCTTTTAAAAGCACTATTATGACATCATTAATAGTATATTGGTTGACATCATTTCCGAGATCACTGATAACAATAATTGACAACAATTATAACTTTATCGACAACGTCACCGTTGACATCACTGATGACATCATCGATGACATCACTGATGACATCATCGATGACATCACTGATGACATCACTGATGACATCATCGATGACATCACTGATGACATCATCGATGACATCACTGATGACATCATCGATGACATCATCGATGACATCACTGATGACATCATCGATGACATCACTGATGACATCATCGATGACATCACTGATGACATCATCGATGACATCACTGATGACATCATCGATGACATCATCGATGACATCATCGATGACATCACTGATGACATCATCGATGACATCACTGATGACATCACGATGACATCATCGATGACATCATCGATGACATCACTGATGACATCATCGATGACATCACTGATGACATCATCGATGACATCACTGATGACATCATCGATGACATCATCGATGACATCACTGATGACATCATCGATGACATCACTGATGACATCATCGATGACATCATCGATGACATCATCGATGACATCACTGATGACATCATCGATGACATCATCGATGACATCATCGATGACATCATCGATGACATCACTGATGACATCATCGATGACATCAACGATGACATCATCGATGACATCATCGATGACATCACTGATGACATCATCGATGACATCATGATGACATCATCGATGACATCACTGATGACATCATCGATGACATCATCGATGACATCACTGATGACATCATCGATGACATCACCGATGACATCATCGATGACATCACTGATGACATCATCGATGACATCACCGAATACATAATCGTTAACCTCACTGATGACATCATCGATGACATCAATTACATCACTGATGACAATCATTGACAACAATAATAACTTTATGGACAATTTCATTGTTGACATCACTGATGATCATCAATGAGTAACTTTGGTACAATCCCTTTCAGAGCAACTTTGGTACAGTCCCTTAAGGAGCGACTTAGGTGCCAAAGTTTTAAAGTACCTATATACTGTCCCTTTAAGAGCAGCTTAAGTATTGTCCCTTTAAAAGAGACTTAGGTGCCATCCTTTGAAGACCAGCTTAAGTACTGACCAGTTTAAGTACTGACGGAGTCTGTGCGCAAAGCGGTTCGGGCTGTATTAATCGCATAACAATGGATGGAAGAAGAAGAAGACGGATTACAATATAGTGCTTTTAAAAGCACTATTATGACATCATTAATAGTATATTGGTTGACATCATTTCCGAGATCACTGATAACAATAATTGACAACAATTATAACTTTATCGACAACGTCACCGTTGACATCACTGATGACATCATCGATGACATCACTGATGACATCATCGATGACATCACTGATGACATCACTGATGACATCATCGATGACATCACTGATGACATCATCGATGACATCACTGATGACATCATCGATGACATCATCGATGACATCACTGATGACATCATCGATGACATCACTGATGACATCATCGATGACATCACTGATGACATCATCGATGACATCACTGATGACATCATCGATGACATCATCGATGACATCATCGATGACATCACTGATGACATCATCGATGACATCACTGATGACATCATCGATGACATCATCGATGACATCATCGATGACATCACTGATGACATCATCGATGACATCACTGATGACATCATCGATGACATCACTGATGACATCATCGATGACATCATCGATGACATCACGATGACATCATCGATGACATCACTGATGACATCATCGATGACATCATCGATGACATCATCGATGACATCACTGATGACATCATCGATGACATCATCGATGACATCATCGATGACATCACCGATGACATCATGATGACATCATCGATGACATCAACGATGACATCATCGATGACATCATCGATGACATCACTGATGACATCATCGATGACATCACTCGATGACATCATCGATGACATCACTGATGACATCATCGATGACATCATCGATGACATCACTGATGACATCATCGATGACATCACCGATGACATCATCGATGACATCACTGATGACATCATCGATGACATCACCGAATACATAATCGTTAACCTCACTGATGACATCATCGATGACATCAATTACATCACTGATGACAATCATTGACAACAATAATAACTTTATGGACAATTTCATTGTTGACATCACTGATGATCATCAATGAGTAACTTTGGTACAATCCCTTTCAGAGCAACTTTGGTACAGTCCCTTAAGGAGCGACTTAGGTGCCAAAGTTTTAAAGTACCTATATACTGTCCCTTTAAGAGCAGCTTAAGTATTGTCCCTTTAAAAGAGACTTAGGTGCCATCCTTTGAAGACCAGCTTAAGTACTGACCAGTTTAAGTACTGACGGAGTCTGTGCGCAAAGCGGTTCGGGCTGTATTAATCGCATAACAATGGATGGAAGAAGAAGAAGACGGATTACAATATAGTGCTTTTAAAAGCACTATTATGACATCATTAATAGTATATTGGTTGACATCATTTCCGAGATCACTGATAACAATAATGACAACAATTATAACTTTATCGACAACGTCACCGTTGACATCACTGATGACATCATCGATGACATCACTGATGACATCATCGATGACATCATGATGACATCATCGATGACATCACTGATGACATCATCGATGACATCATGATGACATCATCGATGACATCATCGATGACATCATCGATGACATCATCGATGACATCATCGATGACATCATCGATGACATCATCGATGACATCACTGATGACATCATCGATGACATCACTGATGACATCATCGATGACATCACTGATGACATCATCGATGACATCACTGATGACATCATCGATGACATCATCGATGACATCATGATGACATCATCGATGACATCACGATGACATCATCGATGACATCACTGATGACATCATCGATGACATCACCGATACATAATCGTTAACCTCACTGATGACATCATCGATGACATCAATTACATCACTGATGACAATCATTGACAACAATAATAACTTTATGGACAATTTCATTGTTGACATCACTGATGATCATCAATGAGTAACTTTGGTACAATCCCTTTCAGAGCAACTTTGGTACAGTCCCTTAAGGAGCGACTTAGGTGCCAAAGTTTTAAAGTACCTATATACTGTCCCTTTAAGAGCAGCTTAAGTATTGTCCCTTTAAAAGAGACTTAGGTGCCATCCTTTGAAGACCAGCTTAAGTACTGACCAGTTTAAGTACTGACGGAGTCTGTGCGCAAAGCGGTTCGGGCTGTATTAATCGCATAACAATGGATGGAAGAAGAAGAAGACGGATTACAATATAGTGCTTTTAAAAGCACTATTATGACATCATTAATAGTATATTGGTTGACATCATTTCCGAGATCACTGATAACAATAATTGACAACAATTATAACTTTATCGACAACGTCACCGTTGACATCACTGATGACATCATCGATGACATCACTGATGACATCATCGATGACATCACTGATGACATCACGATGACATCATCGATGACATCACTGATGACATCATCGATGACATCACTGATGACATCATCGATGACATCATCGATGACATCACTGATGACATCATCGATGACATCACTGATGACATCATCGATGACATCACTGATGACATCATCGATGACATCATCGATGACATCATCGATGACATCACTGATGACATCATCGATGACATCACTGATGACATCATCGATGACATCACTGATGACATCATCGATGACATCACTGATGACATCATCGATGACATCACTGATGACATCATCGATGACATCACTGATGACATCATCGATGACATCACTGATGACATCACCGATGACATCACTGATGACATCACCGATGACATCACCGATGACATCATCGATGACATCACTGATGACATCACCGATGACATCACCGATGACATCATCGATGACATCACTGATGACATCACCGATGACATCACCGATGACATCATCGATGACATCACTGATGACATCACCGATGACATCATCGATGACATCACTGATGACATCATCGATGACATCACTGATGACATCATCGATGACATCACTGATGACATCATCGATGACATCACTGATGACATCATCGATGACATCACTGATGACATCATCGATGACATCACGATGACATCACTGATGACATCATCGATGACATCATGATGACATCACTGATGACATCATCGATGACATCATTGATGACATCACTGATGACATCACGATGACATCATTGATGACATCATCGATGACATCATCGATGACATCACTGATGACATCATCGATGACATCATTGATGACATCACTGATGACATCATCGATGACATCATCGATGACATCACTGATGACATCATCGATGACATCACTGATGACATCATCGATGACATCACTGATGACATCATCGATGACATCACTGATGACATCATCGATGACATCACTGATGACATCATCGATGACATCACTGATGACATCATCGATGACATCACTGATGACATCATCGATGACATCACTGATGACATCATCGATGACATCATCGATGACATCACTGATGACATCATCGATGACATCACGATGACATCATCGATGACATCACTGATGACATCATCGATGACATCACTGATGACATCATGATGACATCACTGATGACATCATCGATGACATCACTGATGACATCATCGATGACATCACTGATGACATCATCGATGACATCACATGATGACATCATCGATGACATCATCGATGACATCACTGATGACATCATCGATGACATCACTGATGACATCATCGATGACATCATCGATGACATCATCGATGACATCACTGATGACATCATCGATGACATCATCGATGACATCATCGATGACATCACGATGACATCACTGATGACATCATCGATGACATCATCGATGACATCATCGATGACATCATCGATGACATCACTGATGACATCATCGATGACATCACTGATGACATCATTGATGACATCACTGATGACATCATCGATGACATCATCGATGACATCACTGATGACATCATCGATGACATCATCGATGACATCATCGATGACATCACTGATGACATCATCGATGACATCACCGAATACATAATCGTTAACCTCACTGATGACATCATCGATGACATCAATTACATCACTGATGACAATCATTGACAACAATAATAACTTTATGGACAATTTCATTGTTGACATCACTGATGATCATCAATGAGTAACTTTGGTACAATCCCTTTCAGAGCAACTTTGGTACAGTCCCTTAAGGAGCGACTTAGGTGCCAAAGTTTTAAAGTACCTATATACTGTCCCTTTAAGAGCAGCTTAAGTATTGTCCCTTTAAAAGAGACTTAGGTGCCATCCTTTGAAGACCAGCTTAAGTACTGACCAGTTTAAGTACTGACGGAGTCTGTGCGCAAAGCGGTTCGGGCTGTATTAATCGCATAACAATGGATGGAAGAAGAAGAAGACGGATTACAATATAGTGCTTTTAAAAGCACTATTATGACATCATTAATAGTATATTGGTTGACATCATTTCCGAGATCACTGATAACAATAATTGACAACAATTATAACTTTATCGACAACGTCACCGTTGACATCACTGATGACATCATCGATGACATCACTGATGACATCATCGATGACATCACTGATGACATCACGATGACATCATCGATGACATCACTGATGACATCATCGATGACATCACGATGACATCATCGATGACATCATCGATGACATCATCGATGACATCACCGATGACATCATCGATGACATCACGATGACATCATCGATGACATCACTGATGACATCATCGATGACATCATCGATGACATCACTGATGACATCATCGATGACATCACCGATGACATCATCGATGACATCACTGATGACATCACCGATGACATCATCGATGACATCATCGATGACATCATTGATGACATCATCGATGACATCACTGATGACATCACCGATGACATCATCGATGACATCACTGATGACATCATCGATGACATCACTGATGACATCACGATGACATCATCGATGACATCACCGATGACATCACTGATGACATCATCGATGACATCACCGAATACATAATCGTTAACCTCACTGATGACATCATCGATGACATCAATTACATCACTGATGACAATCATTGACAACAATAATAACTTTATGGACAATTTCATTGTTGACATCACTGATGATCATCAATGAGTAACTTTGGTACAATCCCTTTCAGAGCAACTTTGGTACAGTCCCTTAAGGAGCGACTTAGGTGCCAAAGTTTTAAAGTACCTATATACTGTCCCTTTAAGAGCAGCTTAAGTATTGTCCCTTTAAAAGAGACTTAGGTGCCATCCTTTGAAGACCAGCTTAAGTACTGACCAGTTTAAGTACTGACGGAGTCTGTGCGCAAAGCGGTTCGGGCTGTATTAATCGCATAACAATGGATGGAAGAAGAAGAAGACGGATTACAATATAGTGCTTTTAAAAGCACTATTATGACATCATTAATAGTATATTGGTTGACATCATTTCCGAGATCACTGATAACAATAATTGACAACAATTATAACTTTATCGACAACGTCACTGTCACCTGATGACATCACATGATGACATCATCGATGACATCACTGATGACATCATCGATGACATCACTGATGACATCACTGATGACATCATCGATGACATCACTGATGACATCATCGATGACATCACTGATGACATCATCGATGACATCATCGATGACATCACTGATGACATCATCGATGACATCACTGATGACATCATCGATGACATCACTGATGACATCATCGATGACATCACTGATGACATCAACGATGACATCATCGATGACATCATCGATGACATCACTGATGACATCATCGATGACATCACTGATGACATCATCGATGACATCATCGATGACATCATCGATGACATCACTGATGACATCATCGATGACATCACTGATGACATCATCGATGACATCACTGATGACATCATCGATGACATCATCGATGACATCACTGATGACATCATCGATGACATCACTGATGACATCATCGATGACATCATCGATGACATCATCGATGACATCACTGATGACATCATCGATGACATCATCGATGACATCATCGATGACATCATCGATGACATCACTGATGACATCATCGATGACATCATCGATGACATCATCGATGACATCATCGATGACATCACTGATGACATCATCGGACATCACTGATGACATCATCGATGACATCACTGATGACATCATCGATGACATCATCGATGACATCACTGATGACATCATCGATGACATCACCGATGACATCATCGATGACATCACTGATGACATCATCGATGACATCACCGAATACATAATCGTTAACCTCACTGATGACATCATCGATGACATCAATTACATCACTGATGACAATCATTGACAACAATAATAACTTTATGGACAATTTCATTGTTGACATCACTGATGATCATCAATGAGTAACTTTGGTACAATCCCTTTCAGAGCAACTTTGGTACAGTCCCTTAAGGAGCGACTTAGGTGCCAAAGTTTTAAAGTACCTATATACTGTCCCTTTAAGAGCAGCTTAAGTATTGTCCCTTTAAAAGAGACTTAGGTGCCATCCTTTGAAGACCAGCTTAAGTACTGACCAGTTTAAGTACTGACGGAGTCTGTGCGCAAAGCGGTTCGGGCTGTATTAATCGCATAACAATGGATGGAAGAAGAAGAAGACGGATTACAATATAGTGCTTTTAAAAGCACTATTATGACATCATTAATAGTATATTGGTTGACATCATTTCCGAGATCACTGATAACAATAATTGACAACAATTATAACTTTATCGACAACGTCACCGTTGACATCACTGATGACATCATCGATGACATCACTGATGACATCATCGATGACATCACTGATGACATCATCGATGACATCACTGATGACATCATCGATGACATCATCGATGACATCATCGATGACATCATCGATGACATCATGATGACATCATCGATGACATCACGATGACATCATCGATGACATCATCGATGACATCACTGATGACATCATCGATGACATCACTGATGACATCATCGATGACATCACTGATGACATCATCGATGACATCACTGATGACATCATCGATGACATCATCGATGACATCATCGATGACATCACTGATGACATCATCGATGACATCACTGATGACATCATCGATGACATCACTGATGACATCACGATGACATCACTGATGACATCATCGATGACATCACTGATGACATCATCGATGACATCACCGATGACATCATCGATGACATCACTGATGACATCATCGATGACATCACCGATGACATCATCGATGACATCACTGATGACATCACTGATGACATCATCGATGACATCACTGATGACATCATCGATGACATCACTGATGACATCATCGATGACATCAATGATGACATCATCGATGACATCACTGATGACATCATCGATGACATCACTGATGACATCATCGATGACATCACTGATGACATCATCGATGACATCATCGATGACATCACTGATGACATCATCGATGACATCATCGATGACATCACTGATGACATCATCGATGACATCATTGATGACATCACTGATGACATCATCGATGACATCATGATGACATCATCGATGACATCATCGATGACATCACTGATGACATCATCGATGACATCATTGATGACATCACTGATGACATCATCGATGACATCATCGATGACATCACTGATGACATCATCGATGACATCATGATGACATCATCGATGACATCACTGATGACATCATCGATGACATCACTGATGACATCATCGATGACATCACTGATGACATCATCGATGACATCACTGATGACATCATCGATGACATCATGATGACATCATCGATGACATCACTGATGACATCATCGATGACATCATCGATGACATCACGATGACATCATCGATGACATCACCGATGACATCATCGATGACATCACGATGACATCATCGATGACATCACTGATGACATCACGATGACATCACTGATGACATCATCGATGACATCACTGATGACATCATTGATCACATCATCGATGACATCACCGATTACATAATCGTTAACCTCACTGATGACATCATCGATGACATCAATTACATCACTGATGACAATCATTGACAACAATAATAACTTTATGGACAATTTCATTGTTGACATCACTGATGATCATCAATGAGTAACTTTGGTACAATCCCTTTCAGAGCAACTTTGGTACAGTCCCTTAAGGAGCGACTTAGGTGCCAAAGTTTTAAAGTACCTATATACTGTCCCTTTAAGAGCAGCTTAAGTATTGTCCCTTTAAAAGAGACTTAGGTGCCATCCTTTGAAGACCAGCTTAAGTACTGACCAGTTTAAGTACTGACGGAGTCTGTGCGCAAAGCGGTTCGGGCTGTATTAATCGCATAACAATGGATGGAAGAAGAAGAAGACGGATTACAATATAGTGCTTTTAAAAGCACTATTATGACATCATTAATAGTATATTGGTTGACATCATTTCCGAGATCACTGATAACAATAATTGACAACAATTATAACTTTATCGACAACGTCACCGTTGACATCACTGATGACATCATCGATGACATCACTGATGACATCATCGATGACATCACTGATGACATCACGATGACATCATCGATGACATCACTGATGACATCATCGATGACATCACTGATGACATCATCGATGACATCATCGATGACATCACTGATGACATCATCGATGACATCACTGATGACATCATCGATGACATCATGATGACATCATCGATGACATCACTGATGACATCATCGATGACATCACGATGACATCACTGATGACATCATCGATGACATCATCGATGACATCACGATGACATCACTGATGACATCATCGATGACATCATCGATGACATCACTGATGACATCATCGATGACATCACTGATGACATCATCGATGACATCACTGATGACATCATCGATGACATCATCGATGACATCACGATGACATCATCGATGACATCACGATGACATCATCGATGACATCATCGATGACATCATCGATGACATCACTGATGACATCATCGATGACATCACGATGACATCATCGATGACATCACCGATGACATCACTGATGACATCACGATGACATCATCGATGACATCATCGATGACATCATCGATGACATCACTGATGACATCATCGATGACATCACTGATGACATCATCGATGACATCACCGATGACATCATCGATGAATCATCGATGACATCACTGATGACATCATCGATGACATCACTGATGACATCATCGATGACATCACTGATGACATCATCGATGACATCACCGATTACATAATCGTTAACCTCACTGATGACATCATCGATGACATCAATTACATCACTGATGACAATCATTGACAACAATAATAACTTTATGGACAATTTCATTGTTGACATCACTGATGATCATCAATGAGTAACTTTGGTACAATCCCTTTCAGAGCAACTTTGGTACAGTCCCTTAAGGAGCGACTTAGGTGCCAAAGTTTTAAAGTACCTATATACTGTCCTTTAAGAGCAGCTTAAGTATTGTCCCTTTAAAAGAGACTTAGGTGCCATCCTTTGAAGACCAGCTTAAGTACTGACCAGTTTAAGTACTGACGGAGTCTGTGCGCAAAGCGGTTCGGGCTGTATAATCGCATAACATGGATGGAAGAAGAAGAAGACGGATTACAATATAGTGCTTTTAAAAGCACTATTATGACATCATTAATAGTATATTGGTTGACATCATTTCCGAGATCACTGATAACAATAATTGACAACAATTATAACTTATCGACAACGTCACCGTTGACATCACTGATGACATCATCGATGACATCACTGATGACATCACGATGACATCACTGATGACATCACCGATGACATCATCGATGACATCACCGATGACATCATCGATGACATCACTGATGACATCATCGATGACATCACGATGACATCATCGATGACATCACTGATGACATCATCGATGACATCACTGATGACATCATCGATGACATCACCGATGACATCATCGATGACATCACTGATGACATCATCGATGACATCATCGATGACATCACTGATGACATCATCGATGACATCACGATGACATCATCGATGACATCACGATGACATCATCGATGACATCACGATGACATCATCGATGACATCATGATGACATCATCGATGACATCACTGATGACATCACCGATGACATCATCGATGACATCACTGATGACATCATCGATGACATCATGATGACATCACCGATGACATCATCGATGACATCATCGATGACATCACTGATGACATCATCGATGACATCACGATACATAATCGTTAACCTCACTGATGACATCATCGATGACATCAATTACATCACTGATGACAATCATTGACAACAATAATAACTTTATGGACAATTTCATTGTTGACATCACTGATGATCATCAATGAGTAACTTTGGTACAATCCCTTTCAGAGCAACTTTGGTACAGTCCCTTAAGGAGCGACTTAGGTGCCAAAGTTTTAAATACCTATATACTGTCCCTTTAAGAGCAGCTTAAGTATTGTCCCTTTAAAAGAGACTTAGGTGCCATCCTTTGAAGACCAGCTTAAGTACTGACCAGTTTAAGTACTGACGGAGTCTGTGCGCAAAGCGGTTCGGGCTGTATTAATCGCATAACAATGGATGGAAGAAGAAGAAGACGGATTACAATATAGTGCTTTTAAAAGCACTATTATGACATCATTAATAGTATATTGGTTGACATCATTTCCGAGATCACTGATAACAATAATTGACAACAATTATAACTTTATCGACAACGTCACCGTTGACATCACTGATGACATCATCGATGACATCACTGATGACATCATCGATGACATCACTGATGACATCACGATGACATCATCGATGACATCACTGATGACATCATCGATGACATCACTGATGACATCATCGATGACATCATCGATGACATCATGATGACATCATCGATGACATCACTGATGACATCATCGATGACATCATGATGACATCATCGATGACATCATGATGACATCATCGATGACATCATCGATGACATCATCGATGACATCACTGATGACATCATCGATGACATCACTGATGACATCATCGATGACATCATCGATGACATCATCGATGACATCATGATGACATCACGATGACATCACTGATGACATCATCGATGACATCACTGATGACATCATCGATGACATCATCGATGACATCATGATGACATCATCGATGACATCACTGATGACATCATCGATGACATCACGATGACATCATCGATGACATCACCGATGACATCATCGATGACATCATCGATGACATCATCGATGACATCACTGATGACATCACGATGACATCAACGATGACATCATCGATGACATCATCGATGACATCACTGATGACATCATCGATGACATCACTGATGACATCATCGATGACATCACGATGACATCATCGATGACATCATCGATGACATCACTGATGACATCATCGATGACATCACCGATGACATCATCGATGACATCACTGATGACATCATCGATGACATCACGATACATAATCGTTAACCTCACTGATGACATCATCGATGACATCAATTACATCACTGATGACAATCATTGACAACAATAATAACTTTATGGACAATTTCATTGTTGACATCACTGATGATCATCAATGAGTAACTTTGGTACAATCCCTTTCAGAGCAACTTTGGTACAGTCCCTTAAGGAGCGACTTAGGTGCCAAAGTTTTAAAGTACCTATATACTGTCCCTTTAAGAGCAGCTTAAGTATTGTCCCTTTAAAAGAGACTTAGGTGCCATCCTTTGAAGACCAGCTTAAGTACTGACCAGTTTAAGTACTGACGGAGTCTGTGCGCAAAGCGGTTCGGGCTGTATTAATCGCATAACAATGGATGGAGAAGAAGAAGACGGATTACAATATAGTGCTTTTAAAAGCACTATTATGACATCATTAATAGTATATTGGTTGACATCATTTCCGAGATCACTGATAACAATAATTGACAACAATTATAACTTTATCGACAACGTCACCGATGACATCACTGATGACATCATCGATGACATCACTGATGACATCATCGATGACATCATCGATGACATCATCGATGACATCACTGATGACATCATCGATGACATCATCGATGACATCACGATGACATCATCGATGACATCACTGATGACATCATCGATGACATCATCGATGACATCATCGATGACATCATCGATGACATCAACGATGACATCATCGATGACATCACTGATGACATCATCGATGACATCACTGATGACATCATCGATGACATCACTGATGACATCATCGATGACATCATCGATGACATCACTGATTACATCATCGATGACATCACCGATGACATCATCGATGACATCACTGATGACATCATCGATGACATCACCGAATACATAATCGTTAACTCACTGATGACATCATCGATGACATCAATTACATCACTGATGACAATCATTGACAACAATAATAACTTTATGGACAATTTCATTGTTGACATCACTGATGATCATCAATGAGTAACTTTGGTACAATCCCTTTCAGAGCAACTTTGGTACAGTCCCTAAGGAGCGACTTAGGTGCCAAAGTTTTAAAGTACCTATATACTGTCCCTTTAAGAGCAGCTTAAGTATTGTCCCTTTAAAAGAGACTTAGGTGCCATCCTTTGAAGACCAGCTTAAGTACTGACCAGTTTAAGTACTGACGGAGTCTGTGCGCAAAGCGGTTCGGGCTGTATTAATCGCATAACAATGGATGGAAGAAGAAGAAGACGGATTACAATATAGTGCTTTTAAAAGCACTATTATGACATCATTAATAGTATATTGGTTGACATCATTTCCGAGATCACTGATAACAATAATTGACAACAATTATAACTTTATCGACAACGTCACCGTTGACATCACTGATGACATCATCGATGACATCACTGATGACATCACGATGACATCACTGATGACATCATGAACATCACTGATGACATCATCGATGACATCACTGATGACATCATCGATGACATCACGATGACATCATCGATGACATCACGATGACATCATCGATGACATCATCGATGACATCATCGATGACATCATGATGACATCACTGATGACATCATCGATGACATCACTGATGACATCATCGATGACATCACTGATGACATCATCGATGACATCACGATGACATCATCGATGACATCATGATGACATCATCGATGACATCACTGATGACATCATCGATGACATCACTGATGACATCATCGATGACATCATCGATGACATCATCGATGACATCACTGATGACATCATCGATGACATCATCGATGACATCATCGATGACATCACTGATGACATCACCGATGACATCATCGATGACATCATCGATGACATCACTGATGACATCACGATGACATCATCGATGACATCACCGATGACATCATCGATGACATCACTGATGACATCATCGATGACATCACTGATGACATCATCGATGACATCACTGATGACATCATCGATGACATCACTGATGACATCATCGATGACATCACTGATGACATCATCGATGACATCACTGATGACATCATCGATGACATCATCGATGACATCACACATCATGATGACATCATCGATGACATCACTGATGACATCATCGATGACATCATTGATGACATCACTGATGACATCATCGATGACATCATGATGACATCACTGATGACATCATCGATGACATCACTGATGACATCATCGATGACATCATCGATGACATCACTGATGACATCATCGATGACATCACTGATGACATCACTGATGACATCATCGATGACATCATCGATGACATCACTGATGACATCATCGATGACATCATGATGACATCATCGATGACATCATGATGACATCATCGATGACATCACTGATGACATCATCGATGACATCACTGATGACATCATCGATGACATCACTGATGACATCATCGATGACATCACTGATGACATCATCGATGACATCATCGATGACATCACGATGACATCATCGATGACATCACCGATGACATCATCGATGACATCATCGATGACATCATCGATGACATCATCGATGACATCACTGATGACATCATGATGACATCATCGATGACATCACTGATGACACATCATCGATGACATCACGATTACATAATCGTTAACATCATCACGATGACATCATCGATGACATCAATTACATCACTGATGACAATCATTGACAACAATAATAACTTTATGGACAATTTCATTGTTGACATCACTGATGATCATCAATGAGTAACTTTGGTACAATCCCTTTCAGAGCAACTTTGGTACAGTCCCTTAAGGAGCGACTTAGGTGCCAAAGTTTTAAAGTACCTATATACTGTCCCTTTAAGAGCAGCTTAAGTATTGTCCCTTTAAAAGAGACTTAGGTGCCATCCTTTGAAGACCAGCTTAAGTACTGACCAGTTTAAGTACTGACGGAGTCTGTGCGCAAAGCGGTTCGGGCTGTATTAATCGCATAACAATGGATGGAGAAGAAGAAGACGGATTACAATATAGTGCTTTTAAAAGCACTATTATGACATCATAATAGTATTTGGTTGACATCATTTCCGAGATCACTGATAACAATAATTGACAACAATTATAACTTTATCGACAACGTCACCGTTGACATCACTGATGACATCATCGATGACATCACTGATGACATCATCGATGACATCACTGATGACACATCACTGATGACATCATCGATGACATCACTGATGACATCATCGATGACATCACTGATGACATCATCGATGACATCACGATGACATCACTGATGACATCATCGATGACATCACTGATGACATCATCGATGACATCAATGATGACATCATCGATGACATCACTGATGACATCATCGATGACATCACGATGACATCATCGATGACATCACTGATGACATCATCGATGACATCATGATGACATCATCGATGACATCATCGATGACATCATCGATGACATCATGATGACATCATCGATGACATCACTGATGACATCATCGATGACATCACTGATGACATCATCGATGACATCATCGATGACATCACTGATGACATCATCGATGACATCACTGATGACATCATCGATGACATCATCGATGACATCATCGATGACATCATCTGATGACATCATCGATGACATCATCGATGACATCATCGATGACATCACTGATGACATCATCGATGACATCAACGATGACATCATCGATGACATCATCGATGACATCATGATGACATCATCGATGACATCACTGATGACATCATCGATGACATCACTGATGACATCATCGATGACATCATCGATGACATCACTGATGACATCATCGATGACATCACCGATGACATAATCGATGACATCACTGATGACATCATCGATGACATCACCGAATACATAATCGTTAACCTCACTGATGACATCATCGATGACATCAATTACATCACTGATGACAATCATTGACAACAATAATAACTTTATGGACAATTTCATTGTTGACATCACTGATGATCATCAATGAGTAACTTGGTACAATCCCTTTCAGAGCAACTTTGGTACAGTCCCTTAAGGAGCGACTTAGGTGCCAAAGTTTAAAGTACCTATATACTGTCCCTTTAAGAGCAGCTTAAGTATTGTCCCTTTAAAAGAGACTTAGGTGCCATCCTTTGAAGACCAGCTTAAGTACTGACCAGTTTAAGTACTGACGGAGTCTGTGCGCAAAGCGGTTCGGGCTGTATTAATCGCATAACAATGGATGGAAGAAGAAGAAGACGGATTACAATATAGTGCTTTTAAAAGCACTATTATGACATCATTAATAGTATATGGTTGACATCATTTCCGAGATCACTGATAACAATAATTGACAACAATTATAACTTTATCGACAACGTCACCGTTGACATCACTGATGACATCATCGATGACATCACTGATGACATCATCGATGACATCATCGATGACATCACGATGACATCACTGATGACATCATCGATGACATCATCGATGACATCATCGATGACATCACCGATGACATCACTGATGACATCATCGATGACATCATCGATGACATCACTGATGACATCATCGATGACATCATGATGACATCATCGATGACATCACTGATGACATCATCGATGACATCACGATGACATCACTGATGACATCATCGATGACATCACCGATGACATCATCGATGACATCACTGATGACATCATCGATGACATCACCGAATACATAATCGTTAACCTCACTGATGACATCATCGATGACATCAATTACATCACTGATGACAATCATTGACAACAATAATAACTTTATGGACAATTTCATTGTTGACATCACTGATGATCATCAATGAGTAACTTTGGTACAATCCCTTTCAGAGCAACTTTGGTACAGTCCCTTAAGGAGCGACTTAGGTGCCAAAGTTTTAAAGTACCTATATACTGTCCCTTTAAGAGCAGCTTAAGTATTGTCCCTTTAAAAGAGACTTAGGTGCCATCCTTTGAAGACCAGCTTAAGTACTGACCAGTTTAAGTACTGACGGAGTCTGTGCGCAAAGCGGTTCGGGCTGTATTAATCGCATAACAATGGATGGAAGAAGAAGAAGACGGATTACAATATAGTGCTTTTAAAAGCACTATTATGACATCATAATAGTATATTGGTTGACATCATTTCCGAGATCACTGATAACAATAATTGACAACAATTATAACTTTATCGACAACGTCACCGTTGACATCACTGATGACATCATCGATGACATCACTGATGACATCATCGATGACATCACTGATGACATCATCGATGACATCACGATGACATCATCGATGACATCATCGATGACATCACCGATGACATCATCGATGACATCATCGATGACATCATCGATGACATCATCGATGACATCATCGATGACATCACGATGACATCATCGATGACATCATCGATGACATCACTGATGACATCATCGATGACATCAACGATGACATCATGATGACATCATCGATGACATCATCGATGACATCATCGATGACATCATCGATGACATCACTGATGACATCATCGATGACATCACTGATGACATCATCGATGACATCATCGATGACATCATCGATGACATCACTGATGACATCATCGATGACATCATCGATGACATCATTCGATGACATCACTGATGACATCATCGATGACATCATCGATGACATCACTGATGACATCACCGATGACATCATCGATGACATCACTGATGACATCATCGATGACATCACTGATGACATCATCGATGACATCACTGATGACATCATCGATGACATCACTGATGACATCATCGATGACATCACTGATGACATCATCGATGACATCACTGATGACATCATCGATGACATCATGATGACATCATCGATGACATCACTGATGATGACATCACTGATGACATCATCGATGACATCACTGATGACATCATCGATGACATCATCGATGACATCATCGATGACATCACTGATGACATCATCGATGACATCACTGATGACATCATCGATGACATCATTGATGACATCATCGATGACATCATCGATGACATCATGATGACATCATCGATGACATCATCGATGACATCACTGATGACATCATCGATGACATCATCGATGACATCACTGATGACATCATCGATGACATCATGATGACATCATCGATGACATCACTGATGACATCATCGATGACATCACTGATGACATCATCGATGACATCACTGATGACATCATCGATGACATCACTGATGACATCATCGATGACATCATGATGACATCATCGATGACATCACTGATGACATCACGATGACATCATCGATGACATCACGATGACATCATCGATGACATCACTGATGACATCATCGATGACATCACTGATGACATCATCGATGACATCACTGATGACATCATCGATGACATCACTGATCATCATTGACATCATCATCGATGACATCATCGATGACATCACGATGACATCATCGATGACATCACCGATGACATCATCGATGACATCACTGATGACATCACTGATGACATCACTGATGACATCATCGATGACATCACTGATGACATCATCGATGACATCACCGATTACATAATCGTTAACCTCACTGATGACATCATCGATGACATCAATACATCACTGATGACAATCATTGACAACAATAATAACTTTATGGACAATTTCATTGTTGACATCACTGATGATCATCAATGAGTAACTTTGGTACAATCCCTTTCAGAGCAACTTTGGTACAGTCCCTTAAGGAGCGACTTAGGTGCCAAAGTTTTAAAGTACCTATATACTGTCCCTTTAAGAGCAGCTTAAGTATTGTCCCTTTAAAAGAGACTTAGGTGCCATCCTTTGAAGACCAGCTTAAGTACTGACCAGTTTAAGTACTGACGGAGTCTGTGCGCAAAGCGGTTCGGGCTGTATTAATCGCATAACAATGGATGGAAGAAGAAGAAGACGGATTACAATATAGTGCTTTTAAAAGCACTATTATGACATCATTAATAGTATATTGGTTGACATCATTTCCGAGATCACTGATAACAATAATTGACAACAATTATAACTTTATCGACAACGTCACCGTTGACATCACTGATGACATCATCGATGACATCACTGATGACATCATCGATGACATCACTGATGACATCACTGATGACATCATCGATGACATCACTGATGACATCATCGATGACATCACTGATGACATCATCGATGACATCATCGATGACATCACTGATGACATCATCGATGACATCACGATGACATCATCGATGACATCAATGATGACATCATCGATGACATCACTGATGACATCATCGATGACATCACGATGACATCATCGATGACATCACTGATGACATCATCGATGACATCACGATGACATCATCGATGACATCACGATGACATCACCGATGACATCATCGATGACATCACGATGACATCACGATGACATCATCACCGATGACATCACTGATGACATCATCGATGACATCACGATGACATCATCGATGACATCACTGATGACATCCGATGACATCATCGATGACATCATCGATGACATCACTGATGACATCACCGATGACATCAATGATGACATCATCGATGACATCATCGATGACATCATCGATGACATCATGATGACATCATCGATGACATCATCGATGACATCATCGATGACATCACTGATGACATCATCGATGACATCATCGATGACATCACGATGACATCACTGATGACATCACGATGACATCATCGATGACATCACCGATGACATCATCGATGACATCACGATGACATCATCGATGACATCACGATGACATCATCGATGACATCACTGATGACATCATCGATGACATCACTGATGACATCATCGATGACATCACTGATGACATCATCGATGACATCACTGATGACATCATCGATGACATCATCGATGACATCATCGATGACATCATCGATGACATCATGATGACATCATCGATGACATCATCGATGACATCACTGATGACATCATCGATGACATCATTGATGACATCACTGATGACATCATCGATGACATCATTGATGACATCATCGATGACATCATCGATGACATCACTGATGACATCATCGATGACATCATTGATGACATCACTGATGACATCATCGATGACATCATGATGACATCACTGATGACATCATCGATGACATCACTGATGACATCATCGATGACATCACTGATGACATCATCGATGACATCACTGATGACATCATCGATGACATCACGATGACATCATCGATGACATCACTGATGACATCATCGATGACATCACTGATGACATCATCGATGACATCATCGATGACATCACTGATGACATCATCGATGACATCATCGATGACATCATCGATGACATCACCGATGACATCATCGATGACATAACTGATGACATCACTGATGACATCACTGATGACATTCGATGACATCACTGATGACATCATCGATGACATCACCGATTACATAATCGTTAACCTCACTGATGACATCATCGATGACATCAATTACATCACTGATGACAATCATTGACAACAATAATAACTTTATGGACAATTTCATTGTTGACATCACTGATGATCATCAATGAGTAACTTTGGTACAATCCCTTTCAGAGCAACTTTGGTACAGTCCCTTAAGGAGCGACTTAGGTGCCAAAGTTTTAAAGTACCTATATACTGTCCCTTTAAGAGCAGCTTAAGTATTGTCCCTTTAAAAGAGACTTAGGTGCCATCCTTTGAAGACCAGCTTAAGTACTGACCAGTTTAAGTACTGACGGAGTCTGTGCGCAAAGCGGTTCGGGCTGTATTAATCGCATAACAATGGATGGAAGAAGAAGAAGACGGATTACAATATAGTGCTTTTAAAAGCACTATTATGACATCATTAATAGTATATTGGTTGACATCATTTCCGAGATCACTGATAACAATAATTGACAACAATTATAACTTTATCGACAACGTCACCGTTGACATCACTGATGACATCATCGATGACATCACTGATGACATCATCGATGACATCACTGATGACATCACTGATGACATCATCGATGACATCACTGATGACATCATCGATGACATCACTGATGACATCATCGATGACATCATCGATGACATCACTGATGACATCATCGATGACATCACTGATGACATCATCGATGACATCACTGATGACATCATCGATGACATCACTGATGACATCATCGATGACATCATCGATGACATCATCGATGACATCACTGATGACATCACCGATGACATCACTGATGACATCATCGATGACATCATCGATGACATCATCGATGACATCACTGATGACATCATCGATGACATCACTGATGACATCATCGATGACATCACGATGACATCATCGATGACATCATCGATGACATCACTGATGACATCATCGATGACATCACTGATGACATCATGATGACATCATCGATGACATCTCATCGATGACATCACTGATGACATCATCGATGATGTCATCGATTACATCATCGATGACATCACTGATGACATCATCGATGACATCAACGATGACATCATCGATGACATCATCGATGACATCACTGATGACATCATCGATGACATCACTGATGACATCATCGATGACATCACTGATGACATCATCGATGACATCATCGATGACATCACTGAGACATCATCGATGACATCACTGATGACATCATCGATGACTATCACTGATGACATCATCGATGACATCACCGAATACATAATCGTTATACCTCACTGATGACATCACTCATATTCGATGACATCAATTACATCACTGATGACAATCATTGACAACAATAATAACTTTATGGACAATTTCATTGTTGACATCACTGATGATCATCAATGAGTAACTTTGTACATCCCTTTCAGACAACTTTGGTACAGTCCCTTAAGGAGCGACTTAGGTGCCAAAGTTTTAAAGTACCTATATACTGTCCCTTTAAGAGCAGCTTAAGTATTGTCCATTGTCCTTTAAAAGAGACTTAGGTGCCATCCTTTGAAGACCAGCTTAAGTACTGACCAGTTTAAGTACTGACGGAGTCTGTGCGCAAAGCGGTTCGGGCTGTATTAATCGCATAACAATGGATGGAAGAAGAAGAAGACGGATTACAATATAGTGCTTTTAAAAGCACTATTATGACATCATTAATAGTATATTGGTTGACATCATTTCCGAGATCACTGATAACAATAATTGACAACAATTATAACTTTATCGACAACGTCACGTTGACATCACTGATGACATCATCGATGACATCACTGATGACATCATCGATGACATCATCGATGACATCATCGATGACATCACTGATGACATCATCGATGACATCACTGATGACATCATCGATGACATCACTGATGACATCATCGATGACATCATCGATGACATCATCGATGACATCACTGATGAACATCATCGATGACATCATCGATGACATCATCGATGACATCACTGATGACATCATCGATGACATCATCGATGACATCATCGTGACATCACTGATGACATCATCGATGACATCACTGATGACATCATCGATGACATCACTGATGACATCATCGATGACATCACCGATACATAATCGTTAACATCACTGATGACATCATCGATGACATCAATGACATCACTGATGACATCATCGATGACAACAATAATAACTTTAATGGACAATTTCATTTGTTGACATCCGATGATCATCAATGAGTAACTTTGGTACAATCCCTTCAGAGCAACTTTGGTACAGTCCCTTAAGGAGCGACTTAGGTGACCAAAGTTTTTTAAAGTCCTATATAATGCCTTTAAGAGCAGCTTAAGTATTGCCCTTTAAAAGAGACTTAGGGTGCCATCCTTTGAAGACCAGCTTAAGTACTGACCAGTTTAAGTACTGACGGAGTCTGTGCGCAAAGCGGTTCGGGCTTTATTAATCGCATAACAATGGATGGAAGAAGAAGAAGACGTATTACAATATAGTGCTTTTAAAAGCAATATATGGACATCATAATAGTATATTGGTTGACATCATTTCCGAGATCACTGATAACAATAATTGACAACAATTATAACTTTATCGACAACGTCACCGTTGACACTGATGACATCATCGATGACATC
>NW_027210406.1:0-74658 GCF_027789765.1 Dendropsophus ebraccatus | reverse complement strand
CTATGAGTCACTGTGCACATGGCGTCCGGTATAAAGCGGCCTCAGCGCTCTACAGATCTATGGGAGTGAATGTGAGCAGAGATGATCAGTCACCACAGAGAAGTGAAGCTGCAGCCATTACAGGAAATGAGGATTAAGCTGCACACGAGATAATCAGTGCGGATGGCGGGAACCATGGACGATGCGATCTGCTCGTAATCCTGCCGCCTCCGCTCCACATTACTCATTCAATCACTTTACCAGAAACAGGAACCAACCTGCCTATTCATTGGCCCAGGACCAGATCCATAGCGTCACTCTGGGCTATTATATATATACATATATACACTCCGTTATGTGGGGGAGCTGAAACAGTACATGGCATTATATAGAAAAGGACGGCGCTGCCATAGACAGTACTGTCAGCAGGCACCTGGAATTACATTTAGTTATATATATATATATATATTATATATATATATAATATATATATATTATACACCATCATTCCTTTAAAGTGGATCTCTACTGTGAAATACTGTCCCTTACAGTCTGATTATATATCTTTATGGTGGGTGGAACACTAGGTCTCTAATACAGCACTCCACATCCCCAGCACAGACAGAGGGAGAGCACATTGACTACCTGCAGCCACCTCTAGGGGGAGCTCCTGAGCTTACTGCAATACAATGCTGTATATTCATTAGCAGCTCACCTGGAGAAATCAGGGGTTATTTCATGTGGTGAAAACGGCAACATAGAAGGTTGTTTTTTTTAAATTTACTGAATGAACTATAAATCTATGGAAGGGTCACCAGAGGAGCTGATTCTTTACTGTAAGAGCTGCAAATCTGGGAATTAAACCACAGAAGCTGTTTTATTTAGTGTAGGAGCTGTGAATCTTTGCAATAGACACCTCAGGGGCTGATTCTTTATTGTAAGAGCGGCGATTATGTGAAATAAACCTCAGGGTCTTTACAGTAGGAGCTGTGACTGTGGAACAGACATCTCTGGAGTTTTTTTCCTTAAAATGTGTGAATTTGTGGAGAAGTCAGGGGCTGATCATAGCAGTAGCAGTAACATCCCCTCCCCTGTTAGATAGATATATTCTATGTATCTGTGTATGCAGGGAGCTCCCCCTAGTGGTGACTGTAGTTATATCCTATATCTCCATAGCTGTGATGGGAGACTGTGGATTCAGAAACATTCAGCTCCAGCCCCTATATATCACCTATGTAATAATGGTTTGGAATTATTCTATTCAGTGTTAGGGTTCGTTCACATGTACAGGATCCGCAGCAGATTTCAAGTCGCAGATTCAAAGCAAATCAAATCTGGGCCATGAAATCTGCTGCGGATCCTGTCAACGCACCCTTAAACATTCAAGGAGAAGGAGCGTCTCTGGGGAAATAAACAACAACAGATCTTGGAACCCTGGACAATTCCTTTAAGTTTCCTTTACAATAGACAGCTGTCCATGGTCCGTATGTTGCAGCACATACAGCAGCTGGGTGGCTCAGTGGTTAGCTCTGTAGCTTGCAGCACTGGGGTCTTTATTGGTTTCCTTCCAAAAACACACCAATTGTGATCCCTAATGGGGGACCAGGACCAAAGCTGACTAACTGTGTAAAGTGCTGCGGTCACCGCTGCTATGTGCGACCTCTGGAAGTGGCGTCTGTGGATCCCAGTCACTTCATCCGACAGATAATCGCTCTTCCTTTACCCCCAGTGTTATTACAGGTCAGTAGATTATAAAGGTCTATTATTTCCCTGTAAGTGTCTGCGGCCCCCTGTTACCCTCCCCCGCTGACCCCTGATTATCACTCCAGGTATTCATACCCCCCCCTCCCCAGTGATGAGCCGGAGGCGAGCGGGCACCAGATGCATCCACAGCCCCATATCCTGGGGGTTCAGGGAGCAGCCACAAGTTATCTCCGACCTGTAGCCCTCCAGCTGCTGCAGAACTACAACTCCCATCATGCCTGGGCGGCCAAAGCCTTGCCTGGGGATTGTAGTTGTGCTGGACAGCCTATCAGATCCTGTATATGAGGCCTTACATGAGGCTGCTGAGCTGTTCTCACTATGTTTTACTGAGACCTCATTGGGTTCATGTAACATAAAGGGTTAATTCCCATCATCAGTTCTTGGATCTGGAGAATAGAAGGAGAGAGGGTGGTGGAGTGTTCCTACTGCAGAGCTGCGCTCCTGACCCCCCTATGTGCTGCTATACACCTATGATATAGTGCGCTACACAGCGGGTGGATGGGAGTCTCGCTGTGCAGGGAGGATCAGCAGAGGAGCCCCCTCATTCCGAGGTCTGCTGGGGGTCTATCCTGCTGATCCCCCATCACTTACTGGAGTGGGAGGCCGATCCGCCATCACTTACTGGAGTGGGAGGCCGATCCGCCATCACTTACTGGAGTGGGAGGCCGATCCGCCATCACTTACTGGAGTGGGAGGCCGATCCGCCATCACTTACTGGAGTGGGAGGCCGATCCGCCATCACTTACTGGAGTGGGAGGCCGATCCGCCATCACTTACTGGAGTGGGAGGCCGATCCCCCATCACTTACTGGAGTGGGAGGCCGATCCCCCATCACTTACTGGAGTGGGAGGCCGATCCCCCATCACTTACTGATCACTTACTGGAGTGGGAGGCCGATCCGCCATCACTTACTGGAGTGGGAGGCCGATCCGCCATCACTTACTGGAGTGGGAGGCCGATCCCCAATCACTTACTGAAATGGAAGGCCGATTCCCCATCACTTACTGGAGTGGGAGGCCGATTCCCCGATTCCCCCGTTAGGATATAATCTCTGGGGGGGGGTATAATTTCTGGGGGGTATAATCTCTGGGGGGGGTATAATCTCTGGGGGGGTATAATCTCTGGGGGGGTATAATCTCTGGGGGGGTATAATCTCTGGGGGGGTATAATCTCTGGGGGGAGGGGTATAATTTCTGGGGGGTATAATCTCTGGGGGGGGTATAATCTCTGGGTGGTATAATCTCTGGGGGGGTATAATCTTCGGGGGGTATAATCTCTGGGGGGGGTATAATCTCTGAGGGGGTATAATTTCTGGGGGGTATAATCTCTGGGGGGGGTATAATCTCTGGGGGGGTATAATCTCTGGGGAGGGAGTAGAAACTCTGGGGGGGGGGGGGGAGATAATCCTGGGGGGAAGAGAAATAATCTCATCATTTGTCACTTAGAAAAACAAAAGATGGTCGGCAGAAATAACCCCAGTCCAGTGGATTCCAGGAGTGTCTGATCACTGATCGCTGATCACCAGCTGAGGGGGCTCAGGGGTCGGCGCTGCAGACATAGCAGAGCTGAGTAGCCGGGGGCCGCTCTCTCCTTACACCACTGATCTGGCGCAATGTACAAATCTATTCAGTCCCTAACAATAGAATCTAGAACGTTCTCTCTATAACCTGCAGGTGCAGCAGAGCTGAGGTCGTGTCGGGTTCCAAAGATGAGTTTGTTATTTAACATAACTCATGGTGACATCATGACGTTTCATCCAAAAAGGATTTACATAGGACTGCAGCTATCTGTGGTGTTACATAGGACTGCAGCTTATCCTACCACAGTATGTGTATCCAGAGAGCTATCAGTGTTATATATGGGGTTGCATAGGACTGCAGGTGACAGTTATCAGCAGGTGTTATATACAGTGTTGCATAGGACTGCAGGTGACAGTTATCTGTAGATGTTATATATGGGGTTGCATAGGACTGTAGTTAGTCACAACCATACAAGACACATCCAGCTCTGCTACACACGGACTGTCCATTGATACTACTGTATATGGGTTTCCTGATATTACATCCAGTTCTGGGGATTTGGGGGGTTGTAGTCTCTCTCCTAGTATCCAGGTTCCTGAGGTGTTGGGGATTGTTCAGATGAGCAGGATCCTGGTCATCAGTATTATAGATGGGTAGAAGAAGCAGGCGGCTTATATTGTATTAGGATAGTGATAATGTAATCAGCCGCTATTCACACCGGGCGATGAGAAGCTGCAGGGAGCGCAGACTACAGGCAGATACAGGGACGGAGCGGTTATATCTCAGGCAGATACAGGGACCGTTATATCTCAGACAGATACAGGGACCGTTATATCTCAGGCAGATACAGGGATGGTGTGGTTATATCTCAGGCAGATACAGGGACAGTGCAGTTATATCTCAGGCAGATACAGGGACAGTGCAGTTATATCTCAGGCAGATACAGGGACGGAGCGGTTATATCTCAAGCAGATACAGGGAAGGTGCGGTTATATTTCAGGCAGATACAGGGACGGTGCGGTTATATCTCAGGCAGATACAGGGATGGTGTGGCTATATCTCAGGCAGATACAGGGACAGTGCAGTTATATCTCAGGCAGATACAGGGAAGGTGCGGTTATATCTCAGGCAGATACAGGGACAGTGCAGTTATATCTCAGGCAGATACAGGGACGGTGTGGTTATATCTCAGGCAGATACAGGTACAGCGCAGTTATATCTCAGGCAGATACAGGGACCGTTATATCTCAGGCAGATACAGGTACAGCGCAGTTATATCTCAGGCAGATACAGGGACCGTTATATCTCAGGCAGATACAGGGACGGTGTGGTTATATCTCAGGCAGATACAGGTACAGCACAGTTATATCTCAGGCAGATACAGGTACAGCGCAGTTATATCTCAGGCAGATACAGGTACAGCGCAGTTATATCTCAGGCAGATACAGGGACGGTGTGGTTATATCTCAGGCAGATACAGGTACAGCACAGTTATATCTCAGGCAGATACAGGGACAGTGCAGTTATATCTCAGGCAGATACAGGTACAGCACAGTTATATCTCAGGCAGATACAGGGACCGTTATATCTCAGGCAGATACAGGGACCGTTATATCTCAGGCAGATACAGGGATGGTGTGGTTATATCTCAGGCAGATACAGGGACAGTGCAGTTATATCTCAGGCAGATACAGGGACGGAGCGGTTATATCTCAAGCAGATACAGGGAAGGTGCGGTTATATTTCAGGCAGATACAGGGACGGTGCGGTTATATCTCAGGCAGATACAGGGATGGTGTGGCTATATCTCAGGCAGATACAGGGACAGTGCAGTTATATCTCAGGCAGATACAGGGACGGTGTGGTTATATCTCAGGCAGATACAGGTACAGCGCAGTTATATCTCAGGCAGATACAGGGACCGTTATATCTCAGGCAGATACAGGGACGGTGTGGTTATATCTCAGGCAGATACAGGTACAGCACAGTTATATCTCAGGCAGATACAGGTACAGCGCAGTTATATCTCAGGCAGATACAGGTACAGCGCAGTTATATCTCAGGCAGATACAGGGACGGTGTGGTTATATCTCAGGCAGATACAGGTACAGCACAGTTATATCTCAGGCAGATACAGGGACCGTTATATCTCAGGCAGATACAGGGACGGTGTGGTTATATCTCAGGCAGATACAGGTACAGCACAGTTATATCTCAGGCAGATACAGGTACAGCGCAGTTATATCTCAGGCAGATACAGGTACAGCGCAGTTATATCTCAGGCAGATACAGGGACGGTGTGGTTATATCTCAGGCAGATACAGGTACAGCACAGTTATATCTCAGGCAGATACAGGGACAGTGCAGTTATATCTCAGGCAGATACAGGTACAGCACAGTTATATCTCAGGCAGATACAGGGACCGTTATATCTCAGGCAGATACAGGGACAGTGCTGTTATATCTCAGGCAGATACAGGGACCGTTATATCTCAGGCAGATACAGGGACCGTTATATCTCAGGCAGATACAGGGACGGTGTGGTTATATCTCAGGCAGATACAGGTACAGCGCAGTTATATCTCAGGCAGATACAGGGACAGTGCAGTTATATCTCAGGCAGATACAGGTACAGCGCAGTTATATCTCAGGCAGATACAGGGACCGTTATATCTCAGGCAGATACAGGGACCGTTATATCTCAGGCAGATACAGGTACAGCGCAGTTATATCTCAGGCAGATACAGGTACGGTGCGGTTATATCTCAGGCAGATACAGGTACAGCGCAGTTATATCTCAGGCAGATACAGGTACGGAGCGGTTATATCTTAGGCAGATACAGAGGCGGCGCGGTTATATCTCAGGCAGATACAGGGACAGTGCAGTTATATCTCAGGCAGATACAGGGATGGTTATATCTCAGGCAGATACACGGACGGTGCAGTTATATCTCAGGCAGATACAGGGACGGTGCAGTTATATCTCAGGCAGATACAGGGACGGTGCGGGTATATCTCAGGCAGATACAGGGACAGTGTGGTTATATCTCAGGCAGATACATGGACGGTACGGTTATATCTCAGGCAGATACAGGGACGGTGCGGTTTTATCTCAGGCAGATACAGGGCCCGTTATATCTCAGGCAGATACAGGGACGGTGTGGTTATATCTCAGGCAGATACAGGGACGGTGCGGTTATATCTCAGGCAGATACAGGGACGGACCGGTTATATCTCAGGCAGATACAGGGTTGGTGCGGGTATATCTCAGGCAGATACAGGGAAGGTGCGGTTATATCTCAGGCAGATACAGGGTTGGTGTGGTTATATCTCAGGCAGATACAGGGAAGGTGCAGTTATATCTCAGGCAGATACAGGGACCGTTATATCTCAGGCAGATACAGGTACAGTGCTGTTATATCTCAGGCAGATACAGGGACGGTGCGGGTATATCTCAGGCAGATACAGGAACAGTGCTGTTATATCTCAGGCAGATACAGGGACGGTGCGGGTATATCTCAGGCAGATACAGGGACGGAGCGGTTATATCTCAGGCAGATACAGGGACGGAGCGGTTATATCTTAGCTCTGCAGCTAGTGGGATCAGATGAGGGATCCGTCCATGTGTATACAGTGGCTACGGGTGGAGATATAGGGAAGGAGTTTTTTATATACAGTCTATATACCATTTGTATACCATCCATATCCAGTCTATATACCATCTATTTACAGTATTTATACCATCTATATCGAGTTTATATACCATCCATATCCAATCTATATGCCATCTATATCCAGTCTATATACCATCTACATATTATCTATATCCAGTCTATATACCATCTACATATTATCTATATCCAGTCTATATACCATCTATATATTATCTATATCCAGTCTATATACCATCTATATATTATCTATATCCAGTCTATATACCATCTACATATTATCTATATCCAGTCTATATACCATCTACATATTATCTATATCCAGTCTATATACCATCCATATATTATCTATATCCAGTCTATATACCATCTATATATTATCTATATCCAGTCTATATACCATCTATATATTATCTATATCCAGTCTATATCCCCTGTATCTCCCCTCTGGCCAGTGCCTGTGCTCTGCTCCCTCTCCCTCTTTGCACACATTCTCTGCTGGTTAGGACTTGAGATATAAAGCTTCTCTTCTTCTCCTTCCCCTTCTTCCCCTTGTGCTGTTGATACTTTATCCGATGTGTAATCTCTTCCCTGTGTTTTCCTTGTGGTTTGTGGAATTTTAGATGATCTTGTAGAAAGAGCAACAGTGACCTCTAGTGTCCGCTCCCCGGTACAGCAATGGCAGAGGAGGGAGGGGAGGCAGCTGGGAGACTAGAAGGTGCAGAATGCTCATACTCTCACATCTCATCCCTCCAGGTCCCCTGCGCCTTACAATGTCGCACATGGTGTCGCAGCTTTTGCCTCCTCTGTAGCAGCTGGGTTGGGGGGGTGAAGTTTAGTGCAGTGTTTGCTGAGGTTTGCAGTTCAGCGTTGCACTGGGAAGCCTTGACTATGGGACTACTAGTCACCCCCTGCATCCAGCCCTGTCTAGTCTTGCCTATAGAGCCCTGTACTTATCATGGTACTGCTGCCTGTGTCTATGAATCACTCTCACAGCCACAGAACATGGCATCTCCAGGAAGCCACAGGAGCTGCCAGGAGCTGTCAGGGGCTGTCAGGAAGCATTGGGGCTGTCAGGAAGCATTGGGGCTGTGTGTTGCCTCCACAATGACAAACACTCTCCCCTGGCTCAGACTGCAGCAGCAATGGCTACAAGAGTGATGGCAACTAGATGACAGGGGAAACTTTGAGGAGTTGGATACATTCTATAGGTGCCATACAGTAAGCCATTAACCCTTCTCCTGCCAGCATCATGACTGGTAATCTGTCCAGCAGCAGGGACACAGATCTCCACATGCCAGGCGACCAGGGGGCAGCTGGGAAGGGATCAGGGAAGCCCTGCCAGACTGAGCCCCAGAATCCTGCAGTCACACATCTGGCTACACCGAGCTGCCTGTCCAAGCACTCCCACCTCCAGCATTCCCATTGCACAGGATACATGTCTGCACAGTATACATTGCACAGGGGCTGGGGTTGGCTCTGGGCCCCCCTCTGTGAATCAGTGGGTTCTGCTGGATGGAGAACACTCAATGCTCCAAACCCCAATACAAGGGAGATTCCAGCCTGGATGCAAACACCACAATGCATGCAGCCTATGCTGCTGATCACATTGCAGAACAGCCTTCCAGGCAACTAACTTTCCCCCCACATCCCCAGTAGGCACAGGATACATTGCACAGGATACAGGTCTGCACAGGATACAGGTCTGCACAGGATACATTGCACAGGATACAGGTCTGCACAGGATACATTGCACAGGATACATTGCTCAGGATACATTGCTCAGGATACAGGTCTGCACAGGATATATTGCACAGGATACAGGTCTGCACAGGATACATTGCACAGGATACAGGTCTGCACAGGATACATTGCACAGGATACAGGTCTGCACAGGATACAGGTCTGCACAGGATATATTGCACAGGATACAGGTCTGCACAGGATACATTGCACAGGATACAGGTCTGCACAGGATACATTGCACAGGATACAGGTCTGCACAGGATACAGGTCTGCACAGTATACAGGTCTGCACAGCATACAGGTCTGCACAGGATACAGGTCTGCACAGTATACATTGCACAGTATACAGGTCTGCACAGGATACAGGTCTGCACACAGCCAGCCCCAGGCTGCGGTTACTTACAGTTTGCAGCTGTTGATCCCAGATGACACAGAGCAGGCAGCAGGCACAGGAAAGCCCAAACCACTTTTGCATCCGAATCCATATTATTGGTGGTGGAAATGCGAAGAGTTTCTGTGTATTATCCCCAGATCTGTGCTCAGACAAGCCCCTTGTATCTCAGCAGCATCCAGCAGCATCCAGCCTGAGCTGCAGACATCCCCTGCACAGACTCCTGGTAGAGAGACACATCCAAAGCGATGGAACCGCTGCTGAGCCGTGCAGTGCACTGAGGAAGAATCAGCACCAGAGATGGTGGACAGCTCCTTATAGGAAACACAGCACTCCACCCACATCCCCGAGCAGGCTACACCCACTGCTCCACTCCAGCATCATCCCCAGTGCAGAGCTGCACACAGCACTACAGACCTGCTATACTGGGGCGCAATGCTCTGCGTCTGTGTGTGTGTGTGTGTGTGTGTGTGTGTGTGTGTGTGTGTGTGTGCAATGCTCTTCATGTGTGTGCAATCTCTTCATGTGTGTGCAATGCTCTTCATGTGTGCGCAATGCTCTGCGTGTGTGTGTGTGTGTGTGTGCAATCTCTTCATGTGTGTGCAATCTCTTCATGTGTGTGCAATGCTCTGCGTGTGTGTGTGTGTGTGTGTGTGTGTGTGTGCAATGCTCTTCATGTGTGTGCAATCTCTTCATGTGTGTGCAATGCTCTGCGTGTGTGTGTGTGTGTGTGCAATACTCTTCATGTGTGTGTAGTTCTCTTCATGTGTGTGCAATGCTCTTCATGTGTGTGCAATGCTCTTCACGTGTGTAATGCTCTTCACGTGTGCAATCTCTTCATGTGTGTGCAATGCTCTTCACGTGTGTAATGCTCTTCACGTGTGCAATCTCTTCATGTGTGTGCAATCTTCATGTCTGTGTAATGCTCTTCATGTGTGTGCAATGCTCTTCATGTGTGCAATCTCTTCATGTGTGTGTGCAATGCTCTTCACGTGTGCAATCTCTTCATGTGTGTGCAATACTCTTCATGTGTGCAATACTCTTCATGTGTATGCAATACTCTTCATGTGTGCAATCTCTTCATGTGTGTGTAGTTCTCTTCATGTGTGTGCAATACTCTTCATGTGTGCAATACTCTTCATGTGTATGCAATGCTCTTCACGTGTGCAATCTCTTCATGTGTGTGCAGTCTCTTCATGTGTGTGCAATACTCTTCATGTGTGCAATACTCTTCATGTGTATGCAATACTCTTCATGTGTGCAATCTCTTCATGTGTGTGTAGTTCTCTTCATGTGTGTGCAATGCTCTTCACGTGTGCAATCTCTTCATGTGTGTGCAGTCTCTTCATGTGTGTGCAGTCTCTTCATGTGTATGCAATACTCTTCATGTGTGTGCAATGCTCTTCATGTGTGTGCGTTCTCTTCATGTGTGTGCAATGCTCTTCATGTGTGTGCAATGCTCTTCATGTGTGTGCAATACTCTTCATGTGTGCAATGCTTTTCATGTGTGTGCAATGCTCTTCATGTGTGCAATGCTCTTCATGTGTGTGCAATGTTCTTCATGTGTGTGTAATCCTCTTCATGTGTGTGCAATACTCTTCATGTGTGTGCGTTCTCTTCATGTGTGTGCGTTCTCTTCATGTGTGTGCAATCTCTTCATGTGTGTGCAATGTTCTTCATGTGTGTGTAATCCTCTTCATGTGTGTGCAATACTCTTCATGTGTGTGCGTTCTCTTCATGTGTGTGCAATCTCTTCATGTGTGTGCAATGCTCTTCATGTGTGTGCAATGCTCTTCATGTGTGTGTAATACTCTTCATGTGTGTGCAGTGCTCTTCATGTGTGTGCAATGCTCTTCATGTGTGTGCAATGCTCGTCATGTGTGTGCAATGCTCTTCATGTGTGTGCAATGTTCTTCATGTGTGTGCAATACTCTTCATGTGTGTGCAATGCTCTTCATGTGTGTGCAATGCTCTTCATGTGTGCAATGCTCTTCATGTGTGTGCAATCTCTTCATGTGTGTGCAATCTCTTCATGTGTGTGCAATCTCTTCATGTGTGTGCAATGTTCTTCATGTGTGTGCAATGCTCTTCATGTGTGTGCAATGCTCTTCATGTGTGTGCAATGCTCTTCATGTGTGTGCAATGCTCTTCATGTGTGTGCATTTTGCAGATGTCCCCTCTCAGGGTCCCATGGATGACATGTGGCCCAGGATGGCAGCAGCACAGCAGGTTGTTTGTTTGTATCTATTTGCTTAGGATGAGTTGTTTGCTCTGTAATGTATCAGATTTGGGATTGATCCCTTCATCATTGTGTTTACTGAGGAGACACATGACTCATTATTTGCTTCCTGGGATAATGTGATTGTCTTTCAGCTAAACAATTGCTTTTGATAATATTTGCCTGACAGTTGTGTCAATGAGCAGCAGGATGGAGGAGATGTCATCTCCTGCCATAGGCAGCTGTGTAAATGGATGGAGCCGGCCGGGGATAACTTGGATTTCCGCACGGATTTTCCTCCCCTCCGATATCATACTCAGCACTTTGTCAGCGAGACGCCATTGTTTGCTGACAAACTGGATGGCGTCGTATACATTATAACTGCCCCATGGAGCCCAATCTCCTGGACCGGCTTCCTCCGGCGGATATTACTTCTATCACAGATAGTTTCAAAGGTCAATTTGTAGCAAGTGTGAAGTGTGAAGCCGCCTCATTGATCATTGATTATGTGATTCCAGAGGAGCAAATCCCCTAATGTGCCCGTAATGTGCAAAGCAAAGAGGCTCCCAGTGCAGGAAGCTTCCCATGCAGCGCTTCCTCCCAGCTACAAAGATACCAGGGATCCTTTAGGGCCTTGGGGTGACAACCGCTGCACAGACCTCACAGTTCTCTTCTATTTCAGGAATGTGAGGGAGGGGCCTGAATGTGAGGGAGGAGCCTAAATGTGATGGAGGGGTCTGCATGTGAGGGAGGGGCCTGAATGTGAGGGAGGAGCCTAAATGTGATGGAGGGGTCTGCATGTGAGGAAGGGGCCTGAATGTGAGAGGGGAGCCTGAATGTGAGGGATGGGCCTGCATGTGAGGGAGGGGCCTAAATGTGAGGGAGGGGTCTGCATCTGAGGAATGGGCCTGCATGTGAGGGAGGGGCCTGAGTATGAGGGAGGGGCCTGCATGTGAGGGAGGGGCCTGAATGTGAGGAAGGGGCCTGATTGTGAGTTGGGAGCCTGAATGTGAGGGAGGGGCCTGCATGTGAGGGAGGGGCCTGCATGTGAGGGAGGGGCCTGCATGTGAGGAATGGGCCTGAATGTGAGGGAGGGGACTGCATGTGAGGGAGTGGCCTGAAAGTGAGGGAGGGGCCTGCATGTGAGGAAGGGGACTGCATGTGAAGGAGGAGCCTGAATGTGAGGGAGGGGTCTGCATGTGAGGGAGGGGCCTGCATGTGAGAGACGGGCCTGAATGTGAGGGAGGGGACTGCACGTGAGGGAGTGGCCTGAAAGTGAGGGAGGGGCCTGCATGTGAGGGAGGGGTCTGCATGTGAGGGACGGGCCTGAATGTGAGGGAGGGGCCTGAATGTGAAGGAGGGGCCTGAATGTGAGAGAGGGGCCTGAATGTGAGAGAGGGGCCTGTTTGTGAAGGAGGGGTCTGCATGTGAGGGAGGGGCCTGCATGTGAGGGAGGGGCTCGCATGTGAGGGAGGAGCCTGCATGTGAGGGAGGGGCCTGCATGTGAGGGAGGGGACTGCATGTGAGGGAGGGGCCTGAATGTGAGGGAGGGGCCTGCATGTGAAGGAGGAGCCTGAATGTGAGGGAGGGGTCTGCATGTGAGGGAGGGGCCTGCATGTGAGAGACGGGCCTGAATGTGAGGGAGGGGCCTGAATGTGAAGGAGGGGCCTAAATGTGAGAGAGGAGCCTGTTTGTGAAGGAGGGGTCTGCATGTGAGGGAGGGGCCTGCATGTGAGGGAGGGGCCTGCATGTGAAGGAGGGGTCTGAATATGAGGGAGTGGCCTGAATGTGAGGGAGGGGCCTGCATGTGAAGGAGGGGCCTGAATGTGAGAGAGGAGTCTGAATGTGAGGGAGGGGCCTGAGTATGAGGGAGGGGCCTGCATGTGAGGGAGGGGCCTGCATCTGAGGAATAGGCCTGCATGTGAGGGAGGGGCCTGAATGTGAGGGAGGGGCCTGCATGTGAGGGAGGGGCCTAAATGTGAGGGAGGGGCCTGCATGTGAGGAATGGGCCTGCATGTGAGGGAGGGGCCTGCATGTGAGGGAGTGGCCTGAATGTGAGGGAGGGGCCTGCATGTGAAGGAGGGGCCTTAATGTGAGGGAGGGGCCTGCATGTGAAGGAGGGGACTAAATGTGAGGGAGGGGCCTGAATGTGAAGTAGGGGCCTGAATGTGAGAGAGGGGCCTGAATGTGAGAGAGGAGCCTGCATGTGAAGGAGGAGCCTGAATGTGAGGGAGGGGTCTGCATGTGAAGGAGGAGCCTGAATGTGAGGGAGTGACCTGAATGTGAGATAGGGCCTGCATGTGAAGGAGGGGCCTGAATGTGAGGGAGGGGCCTGCATGTGAAGGAGGAGCCTGAATGTGAGGGAGGGGTCTGCATGTGAGGGAGGGGCCTTCATGTGAGGGAGGGGACTGAATGTGAGGGAGGAGCCTGAATGTGAGGGAGGGCTCTGTATGTGAGGGAGGGGTCTGCATGTGAGTAAGTGGCCTGAATGTGAGGGAGGGGCCTGCATGTGAAGGAGGGGCCAGAATATGAGGGAGTGGCCTTTATGTGAGGGAGGGGCCTGCATGTGAAGGAGGGGCCTGAATGTGAGAGAGGAGCCTGAATGTGAGGGAGGGGCCTGAGTATGAGGGAGGGGTCTGCATGTGAGTAAGTGGCCTGAATGTGAGGGAGGGGCCTGCATGTGAAGGAGGGGCAAGAATATGAGGGAGTGGCCTTTATGTGAGGGAGGGGCCTGCATGTGAGGGAGGGGCCTGAATGTGAGGGAGGGGCCTGAGTATGAGGGAGGGGCCTGAATGTGAGGGAGTGGCCTGTATGTGAAGGAGGGGCCTGAATGTGAGAGAGGGGCCTGAATGTGAGAGAGGGGCCTGAATGTGAGAGAGGGGCCTGCATGTGAGGGAGTGGCCTGAATGTGAGGGAGTGACCTGAATGTGAGATAGGGCCTGCATGTGAAGGAGGGGCCTGAATGTGAGGGAGGGGCCTGAATGTGAAGGAGGAGCCTGAATGTGAAGGAGGGGTCTGCATGTGAGGGAGGGGCCTTCATGTGAGGGAGGGGACTGAATGTGAGGGAGGAGCCTGAATGTGAGGGATGGCTCTGTATGTGAGGGAGGGCTCTGCATGTGAGTAAGTGGCCTGAATGTGAGGGAGGGGCCTGCATGTGAAGGAGGGGCCAGAATATGAGGGAGTGGCCTTTATGTGAGGGAGGGGCCTGCATGTGAAGGAGGGGCCTGAATGTGAGAGAGGAGCCTGAATGTGAGGGAGGGGCCTGAGTATGAGGGAGGGGCCTGAATGTGAGGGAGTGGCCTGTATGTGAAGGAGGGGCCTGAATGTGAGAGAGGGGCCTGAATGTGAGAGAGGGGCCTGCATGTGAGGGAGTGGCCTGAATGTGAGGGAGGGGTCTGCATGTGAGGGAGTGGCCTGAATGTGAGGGAGTGACCTGCATGTGAAGGAGGGGCCTGCATGTGAAGGAGGGGCCTGAATGTGAGGGAGGGGCCTTAATGTGAAGGAGGTGCCTGAATGTGAAGGAGGGGCCTGAATGTGAAGGAGGGGCCTGAATGTGAGAGAGGGGCCTGAATGTGAGAGAGGAGCCTGTTTGTGAAGGAGGGGTCTGCATGTGAGGGAGGGGCCTGCATGTGAGGGAGGGGCCTGTATGTGAGGGAGGGGCCTGTATGTGAGGGAGGGGCCTGACTGTGAGAGAGGGGCCTGCATGTGAGGGAGTGGCCTCAATGTGAGGGAGGGGTCTGCATGCGAGGGAGGGGCCTGCATGTGAGGTAGGGGACTGCATGTGAGGGAGGAGCCTAAATGTGACGGAGGGGCCTGCATGTGAAGGAGGGGTCTGCATGTGAGGGAGGGGCCTGCATGTGAGGGAGGTGCCTGCATGTGAAGCAGAGGCCTGAATATGAGGGAGGGGCCTGAATGTGAGGGAGGGGCCTGAATGTGAGGGAGGGGCCGGCATGTGAGGGAGGGGCCTGGAGAATGGCCTTTCTAGTCACTAAACTTTTAACAAACTTTGCATCAGTCGATAGAAACAGCAATATATCTTATTCATGATAAAATCCTCTTTCTTCACTTCTCAGACTCCTTTCCACCTCCCCCTCTCACTTACAACAACTGCTGCTAGTCATCTGGAGAGACAGGATGAACTCATAACTCACCGAGGGATCGGGTTATAGCTGCCCATAGAAGTCTAAGAAGGTGCTGTGGGGAGGAAGACAAAGAGTGTTATATCACCCAAGTGCTGTAACCACAGCTTACACTGCTCAGTACTGCTCTATAATGTTCTCCATGCTGCTGCAGGTTCTATGTGTATGCTTTAGAGATCAGAGGAGATGGATCTGTGTTTGCAGTAAAAAGAAACACAGAAGATTGTCTGTGCCTGCTCCATCTAGTCTGCCCTTCTATTATTATTATTACTCCTCTTTCAGTAAAGTAATATTTTCTCACATTGTCTCCTCTTCTTCTTGTGCTCATTTGCCTCCTAAACCTTATTTAGGCCTGTAACATATTCATAGAGACTTCATAGTCTACTCCTACTAGATCAGGGACAACTGAAGGTCAGAGATGGAGCCTGCGGAGGGGAAAACTGCTTATACATGTCCTATACAGGATATATAGTGTACACACAGGGCAAACTATCCGCTGTCAGGGTAGTGACCATTAGTCTACATGGTTAACAACCACCTACAGTATACCGCTGGCACCGCCTAGAAGGATCATTAGATTTTACTATAAATATAATTGACCTTATAGCAGTGCAGTACACATATATAACAGTATAAATGACTATATAGCAGTATTAATGTCTATATTGCATTAGGCTATGTTCACACTGCGTATGAATCCGTCCGTAGTGAGAACCGCGAATATACGCACATAGTTTTGAGGTTGATGCGATACGATATACGCCCGCACAGTGCACACTACGTATGAGCTTACGGCCGGATCGTATACAGCGCTGTGAAAAATGAACAAGACCATTGTTTGAGGACGGAAATGTTGAAACTCACGGCCGTGGATTTCCATGCGGTCCCGTACGGAGAACTTATTTCAGCCAAATTGAACTTGATTTTTCAATCCAAAAGGTTCTGTGAGTTTTATGGGGCGAAGATTTCCAAGTAAATGACCTGCCTCAGATCACTTCGAAACAAGCTAGGGAAGCATAACTCTACTACGGGCGTATGTTCGCGGTTCGTACGCATCTGGCGCCATGTCGATTTTTCCCACGCCCGTAGTTTCAGCCGCACATGTACGGCGACGTAAGAACTGCGGACGGAATTGTACGCAGTGTGAACACAGCCTTATACTGTATATGACTATAGCAGTATATATGACTGTATAGCAGTATATGTATGTATGACTATATAGCGGTATATATGACTGTATAATAGTATATATGACTGTATAGCAGTTTATATCACTATTTAGCTGAATGTATCACTATTTAGCAGTATGTATGACTATATTGCAGTATATATGACTATAGCAGTATATAGGACTATAGTAGCAGCATATAGGACTATAGTAGCAGTATATAGGACTATATAGCAGTATATATGACTGTATAATAGTATATATGACTGTATAGCAGTATATATCACTATTTAGCAGTATATATGACTATATTGCAGTATATATGACTATAGCAGTATATAGGACTATAGTAGCAGTATATAGGACTATAGTAGCAGTATATAGGACTATAGCAGCAGTATATATGACTATATAGCAGTATATATGACTATAAAGCAATAAGTATGACTATAGCAGCAGTATCTTCCGCGTCCCTTCACTATGCAGCCCCGGACAGGGTGTAAGTGCAGTCAGATGCATAATATACACCCGTGTGTGAGTTCCCCGGTGGAGATTAGTGATGCAGTTTCAGTGTTTCACTGAAACTGTTTTTCAGTCTCTATATGTGGCCTTGGGTAAGGGGGCTGGGTAGTGACCCCAATCAGTACACACCTTAAGCAGTGAAGGTGAACCTGCAACCCTCCAGGTGTCCCAGAACTACAATTCCCATCATGCCCTGGACGGCCAGAGCCAAAGCCTTATCTGTCCATCCATGATGGGAATTGTAATTTTGGAGCACCTAGAGGGCTGTAGGTTTCCCCAAAAATGTCATCCAAATCAACTGGTGTCAGAAGGTTATATAGTTTTGTAATTTACTTTGATTACAAATTCTCCATTCTTCCAGTACTTATCAGCTGCTGTATGTCCTGTAGGAAGTGGAGTATTCCCTCCAGTGTGACACAGTGCTCTCTGCTGCCACCTCTGTCCATGATCAGGAATTGTCCAGAGCAGCAGCAAATCCCCATAGAAAACCTCTCCTGCTCTGGACAGTTCCTGACATGGACAGAGGTGGCAGCAGAGAGCACTGTGTCAGACTGGAGAGATAACACCACTTTCTGGCATCTTTACAAGTTTTTTGAAGACACTGAACATGCAGGGGTTGCTGGGGGATAAAAAGAAGGGGAAGAAGTAAAACTGTAGCCATTATAGTTTATTGTTATTAGATTATACTGTATATCTGATGGATGAAGTGAATGGAGTGGAAGACAATATACATGCAATACCCCATACAGCCTATGGGCGGAGGTGGCGCTGTGTCCCTGACCCCCTCGGGACATTGCTCCCCTACAATCCTCGGATATCCTTGCCCAGAGTAGCACGGCGTGCAGGATGCATCCTCCCCGTATACGCCGCACGCGGTCCATTCCCAATACAAATTGGGAGCAGGTAATAAACCAGTCAGCGGCTCTTTTCCCCGGTGACGGATGTGACAAGGAATTCTGCCGATATTATTTATGCCTCCGCCGCTCGCCCTATACACCGCTCCGCTCTTCCATTCAGCGCACCCTGCTGCGCATGAGAGCATCGAGCGAGAGCCGCGACAAGAAACACAATCATTATGACATTTTTAATCTTGCGGTAATTTCAGAGCTGACGGCGTCATCAGGCGGCTGGTAATAAAAGCCCCGAGGCGATGGAAAGAGCGGGAGACCCGACCGGGGGACAGCCGGCTGACCCATCCTGCTGGACGGAAGCTGCATTAAGTGAGCAGAGAGAATCCATCTCATGGGATTAAAGGAGAGAATCACCTGTCACCAGGAGGAATCAATCCTGCGTCTGGTTAACGTCAAGGGGCCCCTCCCAGCCTCGGCATGGTTTGTGCAATTTATAAGGTGCTTGGTCGGGAAGATATTGGCAGATCCGGTGTAAAAAAAAAAAAAAAAGACGAAGAAGAGAAACATTAGTGATTTTCTATTATCACAGACAGACTTGTATGTGCAGGGGAGAGATTCATCACCCGAGACACAAGAGGCTGCGGTCAGGGCTCCACATTATCCATCAGGTGCACACTGTTCACCGCTTATAAACCCAGCCAGATGGAAGGGAGACATGTCATACTAAAGATACAGCGCCAATTACATGGCCGAAACTGCAACCTGCAACAGTCAGCCTATTGATTTGTGGTGAGGGATGAGTAAACTTAAAGGGGTCGTCCATTGTGAAGCAAATCAATCATAGATCGTATATCCACCAGTCTTATCTATCCATGTGGAATCCATCTGCATCAATTGGGGAGTCATTTTATTAATGCAATGTACTACTTGTATAGATCCTGAGTTACATCCTGTATTATACCCCAGAGCTATAATCACTATTCTGCTGGTGGGGTCACTGTGTACATATATTACATTGCTGATCCTGTACTGATCCTCAGTTCCATCCTGTATTATACTCCAGAGCTGCACTCACTATTCTGCTGGTGGGGTCACTGTACATATATTACATTACTGATCCTGAGTTACATCCTGTATTATACCCCAGAGCTGCACTCACTATTCTGCTGGTGGGGTCACTGTACATACATTACATTACTGATCCTGAGTTACATCCTGTATTTCTTTTATTAAAGTTTTAAACATAACAATAAATAAATACAGAAATAACGCATCATATCTAACCAGAAAAAAAAAACAAACAATAAATAGAAAAATGAAACCATAACATAAACCACTGGTCCATCCCCGCACTCATTCTTCCACACAGACAACCAATATACCTATATACAATATATACACCCATATACCTATATACAATATATATACAATATAAACTATTTAGCTAAACATATTAATAAACTATATACACTACTATATACAAACCTATATATACACTACTATATACTATACACTATACACCTATACACACACCTATATACACTACTATATACAATACACCACTATATACTATACACCTATAAACACACCTATATACACTACTATATACTATACACCTATATAAATAACTAAATGTGAACCCCCTGGCCCAGTTGCATTGTGCACAACCTAATACCACAGACACAATTCTACTCAACCCAACACCAACTAAACAAGACATCATTACACAAATAAACTAAAACTAAACAAGACACAATGCAAAATAATAACCTGCAACTAAACATTACATATAATATTTTTTATACTCCAGAGCTGTAATCACTATTCTGCTGACTATTAGGAACAATCAGGACACTTAGGAAAATTGTTTTTGAACCTTCTAGTGTCAGAAAATTATACAGATTTGTAATGTACTTCAATTAAAAAATCTCCAGTCTCCCAGTACTTATAAGCTCTTGTATGTCCTGCAGGAAATGATGTATTCTCTTCGGTCTGACACAGTGCTCTCTGCTGCCACCTCTGTCCATGTCAGGAACTGTCCAGAGCAGCAGAGGTTTTCTATGGGGATTTGCTGCTGCTCTCGACAGTTCCTGACATGGACAGAGGTGGCAGCAGAGAGCACTGTGTCAGACTGGAGACAATACACCACTTCCTGCAGGACATGCAGCAGCTGATAAGTACTGGAAGACTCAAGATTTTTTTTTTTTATAAAAGTCAATTACAAATCTCTTGAACTTTTTGAAACCATTTGAATTGAAAGAAAATGATTTTTTGCCGTAATATCCCTTTAAATCTAATTGTCAGTTTAGTCAGGGAAAGTTCTCCATTAAAAAAATCAGACTTCAATAATGTCTCTACCATGAAGGCAAACTGAGTTATATCCCCAGATAAAGGTCCTGTTACTAGAGTAATGCCGCTTCTTATCACCACTAGAGGGAGCTCACTGCATGCAACTATTACCAAATCCTACTGAGTATAATGGTAACTGAATACAGTGAGCTCCCCCTAGTGGCAGCTGCCGACAGACACAATGTTATCACTGACCTCCATTCCCATATGGAAATGTGTGAGGGTCGCAGTTCTTACCTCCTTTAAAGATTTAATATGAAATGATAGAACATAGATGAAACAATGGCGCTCATAGTGGGACGCGGTTGGTGTTTTGCTCTGATTTTAGTTGAAGCTCCTGACATAGAAGCTGTGAGGCCGGAACGTTGCGGGATAATAGGGTGAATTACAGTGGATGGAATTAGTCTCGCTAGGTTCCTCTGTATGTAGCATGTATGGGGGTCGCTGGCAGCGCATGCATCATTCGCTTTCTATCAGACAATCCCGGATAAATACATTGTAACGAGATTCGGCTGAACATTAATTGTCGGTAATTAGCTTCACAGTAACAGCTGAGAAACGCAGCGATTCTAATACTGATGACTAATAACCAAAAAAGTGAGGAATGAGAGGAGCAGAAGCAGAGGAAGCAGCTCTGCAGGGAGGAGATAAGGGCCGCACTGCTCCGACCCCGCCTGCTGGGGGCGCTCACCGGCATAGGGACTAAGGGCAGGAAAAGCTGGGGCTCTAGAGAGAGGATACTACATATGGGAAGGTGTCTGGTCTATAAGGTATATAGCTGGGAGATGCTCCCAGTGTAAGATCAGTGGGGTTCAGACCCCAGGAATACATAGAGTGGAAGGGCCTCAGTATTACTGCAGAATTGCATCCCCTTCATTGTTACTTGCTGCACCTGACCTGTAAACCTGCAAGGGTCGGAACGGGCCGTCTTTGGGCAAAGCATGAGTCGAATAATTTGTTTCTGTTAATCATCCATCATCTTCAATTCGGTCTCTGTCGTCTATTGGTCGCTTCCTGTTCATGTTATTTGTTACTTTCTCGCATTCATACATTATTTTATATATTTATTCTTGTGACTGGTTGCTACACAGCTCAGCTCTACTATAAGTCCTAGTGGCATCTGAGTGCTGGAGTCATTGCTAGGGCCCTGGAATAGCTAAAAAAAAATCTATTTACACTATTAGGGACAAGAAGTGTTGGTTCCTCTGTAGGGAGAACTATACACCATTACATTACAGCACTATACACCATTACATTACAGCACTGGTATCAGGGAGCGCTATACACCATTACATTACAGCACTGGTATCAGGGAGCGCTATACACCATTACATTACAGCACAGCACTGGTATCAGGGAGCACTATACACCATTATATTACAGCACTATACACCATTATATTACAGCACTATACACCATTATATTACAGCACTGGTATCAGGGAGCGCTATACACCATTATATTACAGCACTATACACCATTATATTACAGCACTATACACCATTATATTACAGCACTATACACCATTATATTACAGCACTATACACCATTATATTACAGCACTATACACCATTATATTACAGCTCTGCACTGGTATCAGGGAGCGCTATCGCTCTATCACAGGGTGACTGCATTGGTCGGGACTCAATGTTATACACTGGCGGCGTGGGAACTGACTGAGACACCGGCCTATGATGATTAGGAGTTCAGGCCAGGATATACTGACCCGCCATATACATCTATATATACACTCACCGGCCACTTTATTAGGTACACCATGCTAGTAACGGGTTGGACCCCCTTTTGCCTTCAGAACGGCCTCAATTCTTGGTGGCATAGATACAACAAGGTGCTGGAAGCTTCCTCAGAGATTTTGGTCCATATTGACATGATGACATCACACAGTTGCCGCAGATTTGTCGGCTGCACATCCATGATGCCAATCTCCCGTTCCACCACATCCCAAAGATGCTCTATTGGATTGAGATCTGGTGACTGTGGAGGCCATTGGAGTACAGTGACCTCATTGTCATGTTCAAGAAACCAGTCTGAGATGATTCTAGCTTTATGACATGGCGCATTATCCTGCTGAAAGTCGCCATCAGATGTTGGGTCCATTGTGGTCATAAAGGGATGGACATGGTCAGCAACAATACTCAGGTAGGCTGTGGCGTTGCAACGATGCTCAATTGGTACCAAGGGGCCCAAAGAGTGCCAAGAAAATATTCCCCACACCATGACACCACCACCACCAGCCTGAACCGTTGATACAAGGCAGGATGGATCCATGCTTTCATGTTGTTGACGCCAAATTCTGACCCTACCATCCGAATGTCGCAGCAGAAATCGAGACTCATCAGACCAGGCAACGTTTTTCCAATCTTCTACTGTCCAATTTCGATGAGCTTGTGCAAATTGTAGCCTCAGTTTCCTGTTCTTAGCTGAGCGGAGTGGCCCCCGGTGTGGTCTTCTGCTGCTGTAGCCCATCTGCCTCAGAGTTGGCCGTACTGTGCGGTCAGAGATGCTCTTCTGCCTACCTTGGTTGTAACGGTTGGATATTTGAGTCACTGTTGCCTTTCTATCAGCTGGAACCAGTCTGCCCATTCTCCTCTGACCTCTGGCATCAACAAGGCATTTCCGCCCACACAACTGCCGCTCACTGGATGGTTTTTCTTTTTCGGACCATTCTCTGTAAACCCTAGAGATGGTTGTGCGTGAAAATCCCAGTAGATCAGCAGTTTCTGAAATACTCAGACCAGCCCTTCTGGCACCAACAACCATGCCACGTTCAAAGGCCTCAAATCACCTTTCTTCCCCATACTGATGCTCGGTTGGAACTGCAGGAGATTGTCTTGACCATGTCTACATGCCTAAGTGCACTGAGTTGCCGCCATGTGATTGGCTGATTAGAAATTAAGTGGTAACGTGCAGTTGGACAGGTGTACCTAATAAAGTGGTGAGTGTACATGCCATTGCCTTCTCCCAGTGCCTGCCATCCCCTCTCCATAGCATGGCGCTGTACGTGTGTATTTACATGTCAGCGTGCTGTGCAGCTCCGGAGCTCAATTAATGCAGCGTATTCTCACATGATTAATGAGCCGGGCTGATTCACTTTATAATTAATCCAGTCTGGAGCTTTCTTCTGAAACCATTAATAATGATTCCGATATGAAAGGAAATATTTTCTGTTTTCAAGCGGAATTGGGAGTCAGACTGTGAGTAATTGACGAGACGCAAACGTGAAAAAAAGATGCAAGCAGCAAAGTAGTCAATTACAGGAGGTGTCGGCAAATACAAGACAAAAGCTGCCTTATTTATCACCAATTAACTTTCTTCTCATTGTTCTTCTGCGTCAACAATGTACAGCCAGAACATTAAAACCCCTGCCGTGGATAATCAGGTGACAATGGCGTCTGCCGTCCAGGGGGGCCACAATCCAGAGCTCTCCCAAATAGTAACAGTGCCTCATTTAGGGCCCATTTTTTGTCCCCACTGTAGGAAGATCCCTGTTTGTGCCCCCATGCTATAATTAGCTTCCTGTTTGTGCGCCCATGCTATAATTAGCTTCCTGTTTGTGCCCCCATGCTATAATTAGCCTCCTGTTTGTGCCCCCATGCTATAATTAGCTTCCTGTTTGTGCCCCCATGCTATAATTAGCCTCCTGTTTGTGCCCCCATGCTATAGTTAGCTTCCTGTTTGTGCCCCCATGCTATAACTAGCCTCCTGTTTGTGCCCCCATGCTATAATTAGCTTCCTGTTTGTGCCCCCATGCTATAGTTAGCTTCCTGTTTGTGTCTCCATGCTATAGTTTGCTTCCTGTTTGTGCCCCCATGCTATAGTTAGCTTCCTGTTTGTGCCCCCATGCTATAGTTAGCTTCCTGTTTGTACCCCAATGCTTTAATTAGCTTCCTGTTTGTGCCCCCATGCTATAATTAGCTTCCTGTTTGTGCCCCCATGCTATAATTAGCTTCCTGTTTGTGCACCCATGCTATAGTTAGCTTCCTGTTTGTGTCTCCATGCTATAGTTAGCTTCCTGTTTGTGCGCCCATGCTATAATTAGCTTCCTGTTTGTGCCCCAAAGCTATAATTAGCTTCCTGTTTGTGCCCCCGTGCTATAATTAGCTTCGTGTTTGTGCCCCCATGCTATAGTTAGCTTCCTGTTTGTGCCCCCATGCTATAATTAGCCTCCTGTTTGTGCCCCCATGCTATAATTAGCTTCGTGTTTGTGCCCCCATGCTATAATTAGCTTTGTGTTTGTGCCCCCATGCTATAATTAGCTTCCTGTTTGTGCCCCCATGCTTTAATTAACTTCCTGTTTGTGCCCCCATGCTATAATTAGCTTCCTGTTTGTGTCTCCATGCTTTTATTAACTTCCTGTTTGTGCCCCCATGCTATAATTAGCTTCCTGTTTGTGTCTCCATGCTTTTATTAACTTCCTGTTTGTGCCCCCATGCTATAGTTAGCTTCCTGTTTGTGCCCCCATGCTATAGTTAGCTTCCTGTTTGTGCCCCAATGCTTTAATTAGCTTCCTGTTTGTGTCTCTACATTAAAGGTTCTTGTTGGCATCCCCACTCTATAGTTAGCTTCCTGTTTGTGTCTCCATGCTATAGTTAGCTTCCTGTTTGTGTCTCCATGCTATAGTTAGCTTCCTGTTTGTGCCCCAATGCTTTAATTAGCTTCCTGTTTGTGTCTCCATGCTATAGTTAGCTTCCTGTTTGTGCCCCCATGCTATAGTTAGCTTCCTGTTTGTGCCCCCATGCTATAGTTAGCTTCCTGTTTGTGCCCCCATGCTATAGTTAGCTTCCTGTTTGTGCCCCCATGCTATAATTAGCTTCCTGTTTGTGCCCCAATGCTATAGTTAGCTTCCTGTTTGTGCCCCCATGTTATAGTTAGCTTCCTGTTTGTGTCTCTACATTAAAGGTTCTTGTTGGCATCCCCACTCTATAGTTAGCTTTCTGTTTGTTCCCTCACACTATAGTTAGGTCCCTGTTAGTGTCCGCAAAAGACAATTAGGTCCCTGTTTGTGTCACCACACTATAGTTGGCTCCTTGTTTGCATCCCCACACTATGGTTAGCTTCTTTTTGGCATCCCCACACTATGATCAGGTTCCTGTTTGTGTCCTCACACTGAAGATTGGTCTCTGTTTGTGTCCCAGCACCATAGTTAGTTCCCTGTTTGTGCCCTCACACTATAGTTAGCTTCCTTTTTGTGCCCTCACACTATAGTTAGCTTCCTGTATGTTCAATCACACTATAGTCAGGTTCCTGTTTGTTTCCCCACACTATAGTGAGCTCTGTTTGTGCCCCAGCACTGTAGTTAGCTTCCTATTTGTTCTGTTACACTGAAGATTTAGGTTAGGTCCTTTTTTGTGCCCCCACACTATAGTTAGGTCCCTATTTGTGCCCCCACACTATAGTTAGGTCCCTATTTGTGCTCTCACATTAGCACCACACATATATCAAAATATAAAATAAAAGGTTCTCTCCTGCCCTGTGGTAGGTCGGCTCCCTGTTGAAGCCTCCAGGTACGGACTCAGTTTGCACTTGTGATGCCCTGTGCTGTACACTGCAGGCATATAGCTGCCTGAAACCTACAAAAGGAAGTGACAGGACAGGGAGCTGATGGCTTCTGTTAAATCTTAAATACTTTCCATCTATGTTTCCATCCTCAGGTCACACACACAGTTATAAGTCACATAGGTGATCTCTGGCATACACTATTGATCCCCGGGAAGGCCCTCTTTACTGCTGCCATGCCTGGAGGTGGCCAGCACTTTTTTGGTGACTGCGTCCAACAGAGCCAGTCCGGCCCTATTCCACGCCTCATCTCACACACACCCATACATCCCTGCAAAACCATGGAATAACTTGACCCCATGACCCATCTGGTTTACAGCTACACAGGTTCTTCTCGATGGATATGACAATATAAGTTAGCGTGTTCAGAATCTTCAGCTTCCTACAGCAGGAGACTGGTAACAATCACTTTACAGAACTCCCTCCACATCGCACCTCCCACCAATAAACACCACCATATATTCCAATTAAGAAGAAACCTATAGATAACATTTCTGAATGTGAACACAAAGTCCTCATCACCCGGGAAGACACCTCCTCATAAACCCATCAGATCTAGAATGTGTGAATTCAGATCCTTCTCATTAACTTGCATCTCGCTTAAAGGGTTTGTAAACATGAACCTGAACCAGCTGCATCTGCGTCTCCCTTCTATACATCCGGAAAAGGAGTCTTTACCCGTCACTAATTATTTCCATCACAAGGGTAAAGTGAGGAGTAATTATTTGTACAGATGTTGCTGTGTGAACAGGGATCAGGGGGTGGACAACGCAGAGAGCGGAGCTTGTGATGAGCAGTAACGCACCGTGCGCTATGTACGCTATATACCAGCCATAAGCGACAACATTTATCACATCGTTGTTTTAAGTTATATCTCTATAGCCGCCAGAGCGGTCTGATACACAGCTTCCAATCCTCTGCTTAGACATAGAATTACATCATAACAGTATACACAGTATAATCTGGCCTATGTCTGTGAGGAGCAGAGCTACTTCTGCACTTTATATAACTTGTATGCAGCATGTTTCACCAGACTTGATAGCGGGTGTAGACTATCTGCTATGGCTTCTCCATACACTGCGCACACAGAAGAGGGGATCATGTTCCCCTATATGTCTACAGTAAGCATTCAGAAGAAGCAGCAGCAGCATGGAGGACACTATGGAGCAATAATGAATAGTGGAAGCTGTGAATAGAAGCTCCGGGTTCTTCGTCTCTGCTTAAGTCTCACTCGGCATCCACTCACTTCTCTTACCCCTTCCCTCTCTTTAGACTCCTATGCTCAGCTGTAACTTGATCCCTCAGTGAACCAACCCATTGTCAGACAAACATGAACAGTATTCACTGCAAACAAAGATAGATAGCTTAGCAATTATACTGTAAATATGTCTTATTTCCCCTGGCCTATGAGAGCTCTATCTTCAGTCTCCCCTTGTCTTCCGTCCAATCACAGCTGAAGATAGGTACTACAAAGTTTAGTCAGGGGTTGGAGAAGTTGCCTTTCTTGCCAAAGTTCCCCCCTGCTTTCACCGTGTCCTTTCTGGTAAATGTTGAAAGTTAGCTCCTACCAGTGACACACAGGGGCCAAGCACTCCTCTCATCCTTATTGGGAGTACTGGTTCTCTCCCTACAACTCTCATTCTGTGCCTGCCCCTTACAAGATCCTTAAGGTACAGTGTACTGCTCTGCAGCTATCCCTAAATCCCTGTGATTGTCAGAATATTTACATAGAAAAAGATGATTCTCTACACAGACCATGTACGTGTAGAAGTTAACGGGAATCCATAGGTAACGCGTTTCAAGACTACTAAAGTGTCTTCCTCAGACCTCAAATCTGAGGGGAAGTTATATAGATTTGTAATTTACTTCTATTTAAAAATCTAAAGTCTTCCAGCTGCTGTATGTGCTGTAGGAAGTGGTGTATTCTCTCCAGTCTGACACAGTGCTCTCTGCTGCCACCTCTGTCCATGTCAGGAACTGTCCGGAGCAGGAGAGGTTTTCTATGGGGATTTGCTGCTGCTCAGGAAATTCCCAGCTTTGTGGCAGCAAAATGGTCCATTGTAAGGAATATAAGATAACAGCCCATACAGCTACTATGGGGTGCAGGAGACGCCGGGGTCTAGGCCATCCTTATCATCATACATTATCACATTCCTATAAGAGAGCAGGTGGGGGTCATGTCATCCATTATATGGGATAGAGCAAGACGAGGACAGCAAGCACCCAGCACAGGGAGAAATGATGATTGGGGGGGGGGCATTTATTTTTGGTTCTGGAGCCCCCTCTGCTCTATGAGAGATAAACGTCTCCCATGATGAACGCCATGTGATTAATGTAAGTTTATGCACCGTGGCCGCGGTGATAATAAATGCGCCTGAACAGATGTTCCTCTTTGCGGCGGCTCCGGCTCCGGCACAATCTGTAAGTACAATTTCCGGCATCGGGAGAAGTTATTGTAATAAAACCCTGGAGTCTGGATTATCAGGGGGCGTCCCATCTATTTATGGGGAGAAGAGACATTTCCCCGCGCATAATCTCTGACTTCGCCAAATGTCTTCTCAGCCGCTGAGGAGGTGACCTTTTTTTCCGGCGTCTTTGTGGGGCCCCGTAATAAAAGCCCCGCCATCTCTTTACGATGCAGAGCTGCGCCACATTCACACTTTGTTCCTTCCAGAAATGTCACATTTGCAAAGTTTTCTAAATAACAAATTTAAAGTCTGAACCTGTTAAAGCGAAAAATATCTATTGACAACGCGCCATTTATATTCAGCGAGGAGGGCGCCGGCAGGCGTAGAGAACACTGACAACTCCTAAAACGGTTACTTAGTATCAGGTTACTGTCAGGGTGTCAGAGAGTCAGAACTGATAGAATTAGGAGGTAGAGGCCTAGAGCTGGTGGGCTGGCCCTGCGGGGGTCCCGAGGGGTCCGCACTGATATATATAACCTGTCTATAGGTGACACTGGATGAACCCGATCATCCAGAGGGGTCCGCATTGATATCACTGTATAACCGTCTATAGGTGACGCAATATTACTGTATAACCCGTCTATAGGTGACACAATATCACTGTATAACCTGTCTATAGGTGACACAATATCACTGTATAACCTGTCTATAGGTGACACAATATCACTGTATAACCCGTCTATAGGTGACACAATAGCACTGTATAACCTGTCTATAGGTGACACAATAGCACTGTATAACCGTCTATAGGTGACACAATATCACTGTATAACCTGTCTATAGGTGACACAATATCACTGTATAACCTGTCTATAGGTGACACAATATCACTGTATAACCCGTCTATAGGTGACACAATAGCACTGTATAACCTGTCTATAGGTGACACAATAGCACTGTATAACCGTCTATAGGTGACACAATATCACTGTATAACCTGTCTATAGGTGACACAATAGCACTGTATAACCGTCTATAGGTGACACAATAGCACTGTATAACCTGTCTATAGGTGACACAATATCACTGTATAACCCGTCTATAGGTGACACAATATCACTGTATGACCCGTCTATAGGTGACACTATCACTGTATAACCCGTCTATAGGTGACACAATAGCACTGTATAACCTGTCTATAGGTGACACAATATCACTGTATAACCTGTCTATAGGTGACACAATAGCACTGTATAACCCGTCTATAGGTGACACAATATCACTGTATAACCTGTCTATAGGTGACACAATAGCACTGTATAACCGTCTATAGGTGACACAATAGCACTGTATAACCTGTCTATAGGTGACACAGTAGCACTGTATAACCTGTCTATAGGTGACACAATAGCACTGTATAACCGTCTATAGGTGACACAATAGCACTGTATAACCTGTCTATAGGTGACACAATAGCACTGTATAACCTGTCTATAGGTGACACAATAGCACTGTATAACCTGTCTATAGGTGACACAATAGCACTGTATAACCTGTCTATAGGTGACACAATATCACTGTATAACCCGTCTATAGGTGACACAATAGCACTGTATAACCTGTCTATAGGTGACACAATAGCACTGTATAACCGTCTATAGGTGACACAATATCACTGTATAACCTGTCTATAGGTGACACAATATCACTGTATAACCTGTCTATAGGTGACACAATATCACTGTATAACCTGTCTATAGGTGACACAATATCACTGTATAACCTGTCTATAGGTGACACAATATCACTGTATAACCCGTCTATAGGTGACACAATATCACTGTATAACCCGTCTATAGGTGACACTATCACTGTATAACCCGTCTATAGGTGACACAATAGCACTGTATAACCTGTCTATAGGTGACACAATATCACTGTATAACCTGTCTATAGGTGACACAATAGCACTGTATAACCCGTCTATAGGTGACACAATATCACTGTATAACCTGTCTATAGGTGACACAATAGCACTGTATAACCGTCTATAGGTGACACAATAGCACTGTATAACCTGTCTATAGGTGACACAATAGCACTGTATAACCTGTCTATAGGTGACACAATAGCACTGTATAACCGTCTATAGGTGACACAATAGCACTGTATAACCTGTCTATAGGTGACACAATAGCACTGTATAACCTGTCTATAGGTGACACAATAGCACTGTATAACCTGTCTATAGGTGACACAATAGCACTGTATAACCTGTCTATAGGTGACACAATATCACTGTATAACCCGTCTATAGGTGACACAATAGCACTGTATAACCTGTCTATAGGTGACACAATAGCACTGTATAACCGTCTATAGGTGACACAATAGCACTGTATAACCTGTCTATAGGTGACACAATAGCACTGTATAACCGTCTATAGGTGACACAATATCACTGTATAACCTGTCTATAGGTGACACAATATCACTGTATAACCTGTCTATAGGTGACACAATATCACTGTATAACCTGTCTATAGGTGACACAATATCACTGTATAACCGTCTATAGGTGACACAATATCACTGTATAACCGTCTATAGGTGACACAATACCAGTATTATCCACCAGTATTCTTAGTTTACCCCAGTATTATCCACCAGTATTCTTAGTTTACCCCAGTATTATCCACCAGTATTCTTAGTTTACCCCAGTATTATCCACCAGTATTCTTAGTTTACCCCAGTATTATCCACCAGTATTCTTAGTTTACCCCAGTATTATCCACCAGTATTCTTAGTTTATCCCAGTATTATCCACCAGTATTCTTAGTTTACCCCAGTATTATCCACCAGTATTCTTAGTTTACCCCAGTATTATCCACCAGTATTCTTAGTTTACCCCAGTATTATCCACCAGTATTCTTAGTTTACCCCAGTATTATCCACCAGTATTCTTAGTTTACCCCAGTATTATCTCCGTATTATGACATTTCCCCTGTATTCTGAGTCTCCGCTGCGTTCAGCCTTGTATAATCCAGGGTATTCTCTCTCTCTCTGTATAATATATTGCTGTTTCTTCTTTTAGATGTTCTGCTTTCAGTCTTTGCTCTGTTGGGTGTTACACATTACATTATTTTCACGACTCCTCCACCGGCTGCGCCGTCCCGGTGATATACGGTAGAGATGGACGCCGTCCCTGTGATATACCGTAGTGATGGACGCCAGCCCCTCCCCGGTGCCCCTAGATTCTCTATGGCTGAAGTGTAAGCAGCGGGATGCATTAAGTGTGCGAGGCAGAGACTTTCTATACAGAGATCCCAGGAGGAACATTGAAGGAAATGAATGTGATTGATTGTAATGTTAAATCCGCACTTCTTCAGTCATGAGACGAGATCTTTCCATTGGACGTTCCATCAATCACCGAGCGCCTGTTGGTTTTTGCCTGGTGCAGCATTCATAATTTATTCCACAGATAACAAGATGTTCGGCGTGTAGATTCACGTTCCTTGACATCACGAGTGGCGTGCCTAGTGGTTGTTCTTGAAAAATTTACTACATTATAGCGGGAATGTGGGTAAAAGCTTTTCCGTGCTGCTTGTATCATCCTCTTAGCATGTCAGCCATTTATCAATGCAATATCTGTGCACTGCCCCTCGAAATGTGCGCGGTATAGTGTGAGGGTCGGGGCGTCACATATTGTGTAATAATTCACTAATAGAACATCACATAGAAAAGACTGAGAACTCAATATTAAAAGGGCAACGCTCGTGAATATGCTCTGTTATAGGTAATAGTGCCCCCTATTAGGCGTTCAATCCCGGTAATAGTGCCCCCTATTAGGTATTAGTTCCCAGTAATAGGTAATAGTGCCCCCTATTAGGTATTAGTTCCCAGTAATAGGTAATAGTGCCCCCTATTAGGAATTAGTTCCCAGTAATAGGTAATAGTGCCCCCTATTAGGTATTAGTTCCCAGTAATAGGTAATAGTGCCCCCTATTAGGAATTAGTTCCCAGTAATAGGTAATAGTGCCCCCTATTAGGTATTAGTTCCCTGTAATAGGTAATAGTGCCCCCTATTAGGCGTTCAATCCCTGTAATAGGTAATAGTGCCCCCTATTAGGTATTAGTTCCCAGTAATAGGTAATAGTGCCCCCTATTAGGTATTAGTTCCCAGTAATAGGTAATAGTGCCCCCTATTAGGTATTAGTTCCCAGTAATAGGTAATAGTGCTCTTAGATAGTAGTAGAAAGCAATAAAACATATCACAGCAGTGGTCCTCTGTGTCAGTGGTCCGGGAAGCACAATGTATTGATGTAGTTGCACCATCTGATGTTGTCTACTTAGAGTAATCCTGCTATCACATAGGCCGCACAGGTTATGCATCCTGTGGTTTTAAAGTGTACATGCAGAAACAACCAAAATAAGAAAATAAATCTTGTAATATATGTTATTAGGCAAAGAGCTTATTCCTTCCCTTCCTCCTCTTTCTTCCTCCCTTCCTTCTCTTCCTTCCTCCCTCCCTCCCTTCCCTTCATTTCTCCCTCTTTCCTTCCTCCCTCCCTCCCTTCCTCCCTCTTTCTTTCCTTCCTCCCTCCCTTCCTTCCTGCCTCTTTCCTCCCTCCCTCCCTCCCTTCCCTTCATTTCTCCCTCTTTCTTTCTTTCCTTCCTCCCTCTTTCCTTCCTCCCTCCCTTCCTCCCTCTTTCCTTCCTCCCTCCCTTCCTTTCTTCCAACCTCACTTCCTTCATCCCTTCATTCATTTATCCATCTCTTTCTTATTCACTCCCTTCCCCTGTCCCTTCCGTCTCTTTCTTCCTTCCTTCTCTTCCTTCCTCCCTCCATTCCTCGCTTCCCTCCGCTCTTCCTTTCTCTCTCCTCACTTCCTTCCTTCATCCCTCTATGCCTTCCTCCCTCCCTTCCCTCCTCACTTCCTTCCTCCCTTCATCCCTCTCTTCCTTCCTCCATCCCTTCTCTATCTTCCTCCCTCCTTACTTCCTCCCTTCTCTATCTTCCTCCCTCCTTACTTCCTCCCTTCTCTATCTTCCTCCCTCCTTACTTCCTCCCTTCATCCCTCCCTTCCTTCCTCCATCCCTTCTCTATCTTCCTCCCTCCTTACGTCCTACCTTCATCCCTCTCTTCCTACCTACCTTCTCTCCATGTATTGCTTTCTTCATCCCTCCCTCCCTTGCTTCCTTCCCTTCCTGCCTCCCTTCCTTGTTTCCTTCCTTTATCTTCCCTTCCTTTCCGTCTTTCCTTCCTTTATTCCTCCCTTCCTTTCCTTCCTTCTTCCCTTCTTTTCTCCCATCCTTCTCTTTCTTCCTCCCTCCCTTCCCTCTTTACTTCATTCCTTCCTTCCTTCTTCTCTTCCTTCCCTCCTTCCTCCCTCTCTTTCTTCCTTCCCTCCATGTATTGCTTTCTTTCTTTACTTTCTTCCTTCCGTGCTCCTTGTCTCCCTTCCTTCTCTTTCTTCCTTCTCTTTCTTCCTTCCCTTATATACATGCCTGCAGTTACATATGTATATGAGCTTTCCCGCAGAGACCGCACTTCATAGACTGCAGCTGTATATAGCAGAGTGATAGCGTCCTCCAGCGCCTGTGTATCCATCTGTACACTCCGCCATCCAGGTAACAGGATCGGGGCTAATGTCCGTCCTCTTTACCTTGTCAGGTTTCTCCTTTGTGTTCTGCGGCCGGAGATCAGATTGGCTCCATTGGTCACACGAAATGATTGGTCTCCATGTTGGAGGGATATCTGTGCACGTCTCCTGCCTTTCGAGCTTTGATTGACCGCCAAAGACTTTATTGTGGAGACATTTATAAAAAGATTTCCCTTGAAGGATAAAGTTTTGATTTGCATGAAATGCTTCCCTGCCATGATAACGTCTGAAACCTGTCGATGAATCCGTCATCTCCATTTACGCCATTACCGCTCAAGAACAGACTGTTACCGCCGCTCTTCTCCATTGCCAGAACACACATTTACTTTCACAGCTTTTTACCTTATAATTTATGCTGAACTTTTAGTCAATGTGGTAAAAAGACGCAGAGTAAAATAATGATATGTTCCTGTAAATCAGCGGCTCCCAATGTGCGGTCCCAGGGGCACCGTCCCCCCAGCCTCATGGTATACTCTGAGACTGCCCAAGTGTCCGGCAATAACACATTGGTCTGTGTAGGGAGGGGGTCTGGTATAGGGTCTGTATAGAGAGGATGTCTTGTATAGGGTCTGTATAGAGAGGGTGTTTTGTATATGATCTGTATGTAGGGGGTCTGATATAGGGTCTGTATAGAGAGGGGGTCTGGTATAGGGTCTGTATAGAGAGGGGGTCTGGTATAGGGTCTGTATAGTGAGGGGGTCTGATATAGGGTCTGGATAGAGAGGATGTCTTGTATAGGGTCTGTATAGTGAGGGGGTCTGGTATAGCGTCTGTATAGTGAGGGGGTCTTGTATAGGGTCTGTATAGAGAGGGGGGTCTAGTATAGGGTCTGTATAGAGAGGGGGTCTGGTATAGGGTCTGGATAGAGAGGATGTCTGCTATAGGGTCTGTATAGAGAGGGGGGTCTAGTATAGGGTCTGTATAGAGAGGGGGTCTGATATAGGGTCTGTATAGAGAGGGGGGTCTAGTATAGGGTCTGTATAGAGAGGGGGTCCGGTATAGAATCTGTATAGAGAGGGGGGTCTAGTATAGGGTCTGTATAGAGAGGGGGTTCGGTATAGAATCTGTATAAAGAAGGGGGTCTAGTATAGGGTCTGTATAGAGAGGGGGTCTGGTATAGGATCTGTATAGAGAGGGGGTCTGGTATAGGGTCTGTATAGAGAGGATGTCTTGTATAGGGTCTGTATAGAGAGGGGGTTTTGTATATGATCTGTATGTAGGGGGTCGGGTATAGGATCTGTATAGAGAGCCATACCAGACCTGCCCAATACCGCCATACTGTGACTGGATAACACCGTCATACCAGACCTGCCCAATACCGCCATACTGTGACTGGATAACACCACCACACCAGACCTGACCAATACCGCCATACTGTGACTGGATAACACTGCCATACCAGACCTGACCAATACCGCCATACTGTGACTGGATAACACTGCCATACCAGACCTGACCAATACGGCCACACTGTGACTGGATAACACTGCCATACCAGACCTGACCAATACCGCCATACTGTGACTGGATAACACGGCCATACCAGACCTGACCAATACCACCAGGGTCTGTATAGAGAGGGGGTCCGGTATAGAATCTGTATAGAGAGGGGGGTCTAGTATAGGGTCTGTATAGAGAGGATGTCTTGTATAGGGTCTGTATAGAGAGGGGGTTTTGTATATGATCTGTATGTAGGGGGTCGGGTATAGGATCTGTATAGAGAGGGGGGCTGGTATAGGTTCTGTATAGAGAGCCATACCAGACCTGACCAATAACGCCATACTGTGACTGGATAACACCGTCATACCAGACCTGCCCAATACCGCCATACTGTGACTGGATAACACCACCATACCAGACCTGACCAATACCGCCATACTGTGACTGGATAACACTGCCATACCAGACCTGACCAATACGGCCACACTGTGACTGGATAACACTGCCATACCAGACCTGACCAATACGGCCACACTGTGACTGGATAACACGGCCATACCAGACCTGACCAATACCGCCATACTGTGACTGGATAACACGGCCATACCAGACCTGACCAATACCACCAGGGTCTGTATAGAGAGGGGGTCCGGTATAGAATCTGTATAGAGAGGGGGGTCTAGTATAGGGTCTGTATAGAGAGGATGTCTTGTATAGGGTCTGTATAGAGAGGGTGTTTTGTATATGATCTGTATGTAGGGGGTCGGGTATAGGATCTGTATAGAGAGGGGGGCTGGTATAGGTTCTGTATAGAGAGCCATACCAGACCTGACCAATACCGCCATACTGTGACTGGATAACACTGTCATACCAGACCTGCCCAATACCACCATACTGTGACTGGATAACACTGCCATACCAGACCTGAACAATACCGCCATACTGTGACTGAATAACACCGTCATACCAGACCTGACCAATACCACCATACTGTGACTGGATAACACCACCACACCAGACCTTACCAATACCGCCATACTGTGACTGGATAACACTGCCATACCAGACCTGACCAATACCGCCATACTGTGACTGGATAACACGGCCATACCAGACCTGACCAATACCACCAGGGTCTGTATAGAGAGGGGGTCCGGTATAGAATCTGTATAGAGAGGGGGGTCTAGTATAGGGTCTGTATAGAGAGGATGTCTTGTATAGGGTCTGTATAGAGAGGGGGTTTTGTATATGATCTGTATGTAGGGGGTCGGGTATAGGATCTGTATAGAGAGGGGGGCTGGTATAGGTTCTGTATAGAGAGCCATACCAGACCTGACCAATAACGCCATACTGTGACTGGATAACACCGTCATACCAGACCTGCCCAATACCGCCATACTGTGACTGGATAACACCACCATACCAGACCTGACCAATACCGCCATACTGTGACTGGATAACACTGCCATACCAGACCTGACCAATACGGCCACACTGTGACTGGATAACACTGCCATACCAGACCTGACCAATACGGCCACACTGTGACTGGATAACACGGCCATACCAGACCTGACCAATACCGCCATACTGTGACTGGATAACACTGTCATACCAGACCTGACCAATACCAACATACTGTGACTGGATAACACTGCCACACCAGACCTGACCAATACCGCCATACTGTGACTGGATAACACGGCCATACCAGACCTGACCAATACCACCAGGGTCTGTATAGAGAGGGGGTCCGGTATAGAATCTGTATAGAGAGGGGGGTCTAGTATAGGGTCTGTATAGAGAGGATGTCTTGTATAGGGTCTGTATAGAGAGGGTGTTTTGTATATGATCTGTATGTAGGGGGTCGGGTATAGGATCTGTATAGAGAGGGGGGCTGGTATAGGTTCTGTATAGAGAGCCATACCAGACCTGACCAATACCGCCATACTGTGACTGGATAACACTGTCATACCAGACCTGCCCAATACCACCATACTGTGACTGGATAACACTGCCATACCAGACCTGAACAATACCGCCATACTGTGACTGAATAACACCGTCATACCAGACCTGACCAATACCACCATACTGTGACTGGATAACACCACCACACCAGACCTTACCAATACCGCCATACTGTGACTGGATAACACCGCCATACCAGACCTGATCAATACCGCCATACTGTGACTGGATAACACCGTCATACCAGACCTGACCAATACCGCCATACTGTGACTAGATAACACCGCCACACCACACCTGACCAATACCACCATACTGTGACTGGATAACACTGCCATACTAGATCTGACCAATACCGCCATACTGTGACTAGATAACACCACCACACGACACCTGACCAATACCACCATACTGTGACTGGATAACACCGCCATACCAGACCTGACCAATACCACCATAATGTGACTGGATAACACCGCCACACCAGACCTGACCAATACCGCCATATTGTGACTGGATAACACTGCTACACCAGACCTGACCAATACTGCCATACTGTGACTGGATAACACCGCTATACCAGACCTGACCAATACCACCATACTGTGACTGGATAACACAGCCACACCAGACCTGACCAATACCGCCATACTGTGACTGGATAACACTGCCATACCAGACCTGACCAATACCATCATCCCCACTCCTCTCGAAAAGACACCAGATTTACTGTCAAGTCTGAATGGGAGGTGGAAGACTAAAAAAATAAAAGAAAAACAAAAAAAGTTGTTTCCTTCCCCTGCTCCCTGGTGCTGCCCCCCTGCAAGGTGCTGCCCTAGGCACCGGACCACGGTTGCCTAATGGTAAATACGGCCCTGGGTAGAGAGTTCCAGAGTATGGGGGAGACTTGGGCACAATCTCGGAGGCGTGGAATACGTAGACTTTCCATAACTTTGTTCCTCCGGGGTCAGTTCCTGTGACTGCTGAGGTAACTGCCCTGCACTTTGTAGAGAGGTTCCTGATGTGGACAAGGTGGTCTCTGTGCTTAGTTGTGTCCCTGTCAGAGTCACTTAAGGCGACAACTAAGTCCAACTACAAACAAATACAACTAACTAACTCCTCCCACAGGAACTAAGTCCTAACTACAGGGCTCCGTCTAACCCTGCCTGTGAGTGTGCAGAGAGAGAGAGAGAGAGAGAGAAGGAGGGAAAGCACCTGCACCTGTGAGTGGGTAAAAGACAACACATGACACACAATAGTTAAAGGGAACCAATCAGCCCGTATCAGCATTGTATAAAGCACCTGGAGCGGCCCCGGCACGTACCGGCCGCGGCCGCAGCAGGTGCTTTATAACGGAGAAAATGACTTTTATTCCCCGGGTTGTGACTAGATACGAGCGGGGAAGTAGTCATGGTGGGCGGCTCCCCGCTCGTATCTAGTCACTGCGCTCTGCCTTTCAGCGCGCTCAGAGGGGATGATTGACAGGCAGAGAGGTCAGTTATTGGCCTCTCTGCCTGTCAATCATCCCACCAAGCGCGCTGACAAGCAGAGCGCAGTGACTAGATACGAGTGGGGAGCCGCCCACCATGACTACTTCCCCGCTCGTATCTAGTCACAACCCGGGGAATAAAAGTCATTTTCTCCGTTATAAAGCACCTGCTGCGGCCGGTACGTGCCGGGGCCGCTCCAGGTGCTTTATACAATGCTCAAGGGAACCATATCAGCTCAAACGGGCTGATTGGTTCCCTTTAACACTTGGCATGCTTCAGCTGTGCATAGAATAAGCTGCATGCAAACACAGTAGTGACACCTAGTGGGAAAAACACTAACTGCAGTGGATACCTCATCCCACATGTGTGAACCTGTGGGAGTTACCTTACTCAGGTGCAATACAGGTTTAGTTGCCCGTACCAGGTGTTACATGTTAGTATTGCAAGGAACTGGAAATCTACCACTATTGCCTGGAATTGTAGCTATTGTACAACACAACTATACCTTGAATGTTTAATGGCACGGAGACAAGGCTACTGCCATCTTTGGGGAGGACTGGCCCTTAAAGGGAACCAATCACGGCTTCCAGCTGTCCGGTCCGGGGTCGGGGGTGCCGGAAGGGAGGCCTGTGCTGATGTCCGTGCGGGGCGGAGAGGAGGCAGGGGTGTCAATGGTTGCGGGGGCCGGCGGGCTCTCACTTATCCGGAATCATGGGCACCTTCCTGATGTACATCAGGAAAGTGCCCGTGATTCCGGCGTTCCCATAGACTTCTTTAGGGGCATCCGGGCCGGAATTCCGGATAAAAATAGGACATGCCCTATTTTTTCCGGATCTGTTTTCCGGTACGGACGCCCTTCCGGATTTTTCCGTGACTAATTAAAGTGTATGGGCCCGGAAATCCGTTTTTTCCGGACATGTAAAGGGGGCCTAACAGCCCATAAGGTAGTCAGGAACTCAATAGGATTTGCATGATAAATTCCACTGCTCAAAGGTTGGTGTGGACCACGTCCGGAGGTTATCTGTTATTTTTGGTCCGTTCTTCCTATTGTTTTCTCTCCCTCTTCGCCATTACCCCCTTCCTCATTGTCTTCCCACCGCTCCTCCTTCTCCCTTTCCACACTCCCCCAACCCTCCTAAACTTATGCTTTTCTCCTCTGTCCATTGGCCACAAACCGCTGTCCGTTGCTCTATTACTGCACGCTGGTTATACGGGCCGTGGGATTTTCTAGCATTACAAACCTTTTTGTCTCTTGTACATTGGACATATATTTTTGAAATAAAAATAAAAGGGTTATAAAAGGAAAAAAAAACTTGGACTAGACAATGCAAGCTTGGACTAGACAGTCTACCGCTGCTTCAGAGTTATCAAACAGTTGTGAAAAACCAGGAGGAAATCCCAATTTTTTCCCTGACCCCTCTTGACTCGGCTTTTCCAGGATTGTGTTCGGACCTCGGATGTTCCTATGAGGAGAGGCCAGAGCGGTGTGCTGGACAATGGAACCAATATTCATGGCTCTAGCTGAATTTTATTTCTTTTTTAACTCTCCTCTAGAGAACATGATTTTTCTCCCAAAAATGCAACATTATAGAATTGCGAAATGATGTTAGCACCATTGCAGAATTATGAGTGCAGCTCTGGAATGGATTGGGATATAACATACTATTACTCCGGATCCAAGCAGGATAGGTACAGATCCCACCATTCTATGGCCTTGTGTTTAAATTTAGAACAGAGCAGAGAGACTCATACAATAGCGCGGCCCTCGCTCCGCGCTCCCAGGTGGACGGAAATACCGATACGTTTAGTATCAGGAGGGGTTGTGAAAATTACTTTATTCCTGATGCCAAAACCACTTGATAAATGAGGGCGATTAAGTCTTCCATAGACGGATACAATAGACGGCTTATTTTAGTTATTGCTAATTAGGCCTAATTACTCGCTATTGAGTTGGTTATAGCGCGGCCATAAACACGTAGTGACAATGCGCTGTCCCAGGGGAAGAGCCGGAGGGGAGCGCTCGCCTCCAAACATGGAGGAAATGTGTATTCTGGGCCATAAAGGACACAACATAACACAAATTATTGATTTTTCAGATGCTAATGCTCCGTCTTCCATGAGGGTAATGAAAATTAATCGGGAGGAATGGTGATGTCTTGTCTGGCGAAGGTCTCGTAATGAAAGGCGGCAGCTCGCGGCTCGTGGAGCTCCTCGTATCTGCCCAACATGTTTGTTACATTGATTCAATATGAGCCCAGAATCTGCCAACAAAACACCGCAATGAGGACCAGGGAGAGATTATCCACACGGGGCTCATAATGAAGAAAGAAACGGGTAAAAAATGCAAAAAAATGTGTATAGTTACCATGTGATCTGCTGCATTAAATGGGGAACTCTAACCAAAACTGTTTTCTTTTAAATCAAGTGGAGTCAGAAAGTTATATAGATTTGTGAAGTACTTAAAAATCTCCAGTGTTCCAATCTCAGCTGCTGTATGTCCTGAAGGAAGTGGTGTATTCTCTCCAGTGTGACACAGTGCTCTCTGCTGCCCCCTCTGTCCATGTCAGGAGCTGTCCAGAGCAGCAGCACTGTGTGTGGCTGTGTGCACTGGGTGGGGCTGTGTGCACTGTGTTGGGCTGTGTGCACTGTGTTGGGCTGTGTGCACTGGGTGGGGCTGTGTGCACTGGGTGGTGCTGTGTGCACTGTGTTGGGCTGTGTGCACTGTGTGGGGCTGTATGCACTGTGTGGGGCTGTGTGCACTGGGTGTGGCTTTGTGCACTGTGTTGGGCTGTGTGCACTGTGTTGGGCTGTGTGCACTGGGTGGGGCTGTATGCACTGGGTGTGGCTGTGTGCACTGTGTGGGGCTGTGTGCACTGTGTTGGGCTGTGTGCACTGGGTGTGGCTGTGTGCACTGGGTGTGGCTATGTGCACTGTGTTGGGCTATGTGCACTGTGTTAGGCTGGGGCTGTGTGCACTGTGTGGGGCTATGTGCACTGGGTGGGGCTGTGTGCACTGTGTTGGGCTGGGGCTATGTGCACTGGGTGGGGCTGTGTGCACTGGGTGGGGCTGTGTGCACTGGGTGAGGCTGGGGCTGTGCACTGGGTGGGGCTGTGTGCACTGGGTGGGGCTGTGTGCACTGGGTGGGGCTGTGTGCACTGTGTTGTGCTGTGTGCACTGTGTTGGGCTGTGTGCACTGGGTGGGGCTGGGGTTATGTGCACTGGGTGTGGCTGTGTGCACTGTGTTGGGCTGTGTGCACTGGGTGGGGCTTTGTGCACTGTGTTGGGCTGTGTGCACTGTGTTGGGCTGTGTGCACTGGGTGGGGCTGTGTGCACTGTGTTGGGCTGTGTGCACTGGGTGGGGCTGTGTGCACTGGGTTGGGCTGTGTGCACTGTGTTGGGCTGTGTGCACTGGGTGGGGCTGTGTGCACTGTGTTGGGCTGTGTGCACTGTGTTGGGCTGTGGGCATTGGGTGTGGCTGTGTGCACTGGGTGTGGCTGTGGGCACTGGGTGGGGCTGTGTGCACTGGGTGGGGCTGTGGGCACTGGGTCTGGCTGTGGGCACTGGGTGTGGCTGTGTGCACTGTGTTGGGCTGTGTGCACTGGGTGGGGCTGTGTGCACTGTGTTGGGCTGTGTGCACTGTGTGGGGCTGTGTGCACTGTGTTGGGCTGTGTGCACTGGGTGTGGCTGTGGGCACTGGGTGGGGCTGTGTGCACTGGGTGGGGCTGTGGGCACTGGGTGAAGCTGTGTGCACTGGATGGGGCTGTGTGCACTGTGTGGGGCTGTGTGCACTGGGTGGGGCTGTGTGCACTGTGTGGGGCTGTGTGCACTGTGTGGGGCTGTGTGCACTGTGTTGGGCTGTGTGCACTGTGTTGTGCTGTGTGCACTGTGTTGGGCTGTGTGCACTGTGTTGTGCTGTGTGCACTGTGTTGGGCTGTGTGCACTGTGTTGGGCTGTGTGCACTGTGTTGGGCTGTGGGCACTGGGTGGGGCTGTGTGCACTGGGTGTGGCTGTGTGCACTGGGTGGGGCTGTGTGCACTGTGTTGGGCTGTGTGCACTGGGTGGGGCTATGTGCACTGGGTGTGGCTGTGTGCACTGTGTTTGGCTGTGTGCACTGTGTTGGGCTGTGTGCACTGGGTGTGGCTGTGTGCACTGGGTGTGGCTGTGTGCACTGGGTGGGGCTGTGTGCACTGGGTGGGGCTGTGTGCACTGTGTTGGGCTGTGTGCACTGGGTGGGGCTGTGTGCACTGGGTGGGGCTGTGTGCACTCTGTTGTGCTGTGTGCACTGTGTTGGGCTGTGTGCACTTCGTGGGGCTGTGTGCACTGGGTGGGGCTATGTGCACTGGGTGTGGCTGTGTGCACTGTGTTGGGCTGTGTGCACTGTGTTGGGCTGTGTGCACTGTGTTGGGCTGTGGGCACTGGGTGTGGCTGTGTGCACTGGGTGAGGCTGGGGCTGTGTGCACTGTGTTGGGCTGTGTGCACTGTGTTGTGCTGTGTGCACTGTGTGGGGCTGTGGGCACTGGGTGTGGCTGTGGGCACTGTGTTGTGCTGTGTGCACTGTGTTGGGCTGTGTGCACTGGGTGGGGCTGTGTGCACTGGGTGGGGCTGTGTGCACTGTGTTGGGCTGTGTGCACTGTGTTGGGCTGTGTGCACTGGGTGGGGCTGTGTGCACTGTGTTGGGCTGTGTGCACTGTGTTGGGCTGTGTGCACTGTGTGCACTGTGTTGGGCTGTGTGCACTGTGTGCACTGTGTTGGGCTGTGTGCACTGGGTGGGGCTGTATGCACTGTGTGGGGCTGTGTGTACTGTGTTGTGCTGTGTGCACTGTGTTGTGCTGTGTGCACTGTGTTGTGCTGTGTGCACTGTGTTGGGCTGGGTGCACTGGGTGGGTCTGTGTGCACTGGGTGGGGCTGTGTGCACTGTGTTGGGCTGTGTGCACTGTGTTGTGCTGTGTGTACTGTGTTGTGCTGTGTGCACTGTGTTGTGCTGTGTGCACTGTGTTGTGCTGTGTGCACTGGGTGGGGCTGTGTGCACTGTGTTGGGCTGTGTGCACTGGGTGGGGCTGTGTGCACTGTGTTGGGCTGTGTGCACTGTGTTGGGCTGTGTGCACTGGGTGGGGCTGTGTGCACTGTGTTGTGCTGTGTGCACTGTGTTGGGCTGTGTGCACTGTGTTGGGCTGTGTGCACTGTGTTGGGCTGTGTGCACTGTGTTGTGCTGTGTGCACTGTGTTGGGCTGTGTGCACTGTGTTGGGCTGTGTGCACTGGGTGAGGCTGGGGCTGTGCACTGTGTTGGGCTGTGTACACTGGGTGGGGCTGTGTGCACTGGGTGTGGCTTTGTGCACTGTGTTGGGCTGTGTGCACTGTGTTAGGCTGGGGCTGTGTGCACTGTGTTGGGCTGTGTGCACTGTGTTGGGCTGTGTGCACTGTGTTGGGCTGTGTGCACTGGGTGGGGCTGTGCACTGTGTTGGGCTGTGTGCACTGTGTTGGGCTGTGTACACTGGGTGGGGCTGTGTGCACTGGGTGTGGCTTTGTGCACTGTGTTGGGCTGTGTGCACTGTGTTGGGCTGTGTGCACTGTGTTGGGCTGTGTGCACTGTGTTGGGCTGTGTGCACTGGGTGGGGCTGTGTGCACTGTGTTGGGCTGTGTGCACTGTGTTGGGCTGTGTGCACTGTGTTGGGCTGTGTGCACTGTGTGCACTGGGTGCAGATAGCCTGATGTCTCTTTTTTGAGATTCTGTCAGTGCATTTGGCCTTCTAGCAACCATAGGAAATCAGGATTAATAAAGAGGCAGAGCAGGAACCTGAGCACCATGAGGAAGATGCAATCCTGCACTGAACACAATAAGGTGGAGGTAGAGGGACCATAGTGGCACCATCAGCTGCTGAGACTCCATCTCTAGTAATGTCACTTATCTACAAGAAAGTTCCTGAACTGCGACTTTGGTGCTGTAGTGGGGAGCGAGCCCCTCTCCTGAATGTTCTGTATGCACCTGACACAATGGGCTGATTGTTCTCTGTACCGCACTGCACAATATTTGGGTGACTATTAGGCGTTATAATAGGCTGATTATAATCTTTATTAAACTGCAAATAACAATGTAACTCCAGACAATGGCAAATTGTGAAAGATCGAGTCACCTTGAAATAATCTAAGAATAATCATGCCAGCGCCTTGATGAGATAATCAGATTAGCGGCACATTGTATATTGTGTATTGTATCAAAATAATTTTCCAAACTTTCTATAATTCTAATTCTCTGTTGTAACATTTGGAATTTTCCTACAGATGAGCGACTGGGTTTGTTTTAGCTGTCTATAACCTGTGTGAATTGGGATCAGTCCAGCTGGAGGTTGGGGCATCATGTAGCTCATGTATTGGGAAGATGATTAGTAACGTGTTCATGTTTGTGTATCGAAAACGACAGTAAACGCTGAGCTAAACCAAGAGCAAAATAGCATTTAAAGGGAATTTCTAGCAAACTTTGTAAATCTAACAAATTTGTAATTTACTTCTATTAAAAAATCTCCAGTCTTCCAGTACTTATCAGCTGCTGTATGTCCTGCAGGAAGTGGTGTATTCTCTCCAGTCTGACACAGTGCTCTCTGCTGCCACCTCTGGACAGTTCCTGACATGGACAGAGGTGGCAGCAGAGAGCACTGTGTCAGACTGGAGAGAATACACCACTTCCCGCAGGACAAACAGCAGCTGATAAGTACTGGAAAACTTGAGATTATTAAATGGAAGTAAATTACAAATCTGTATAACCTTCTGACACCAGTTTATTTGAAAGGAAAGAAAATTACCAGAGCTCCCTTTAATATAACAGTGACAGCCCACACCTCCACCATAATACTAACTACAGAATTATGAGATTATTATTAATGGGCTCCTATGCCTAATGCTTGCACTCCCGCTTGGATGGCCGCTTACTTTCATTTGTCACATTTCATATGGAAGAATTATTGATCCACCTGCTGGGGCCCATAGATCCAGATGTTCAGTCTGCAGCCCCTTATGGAGACCACTTGAATTTACATTATAATATACTCCAGTCCTGAGTGGTATATGCAAGGAAGGAAGCACAATGTTATGTGGTCCGATGTGGATTCTTAGATAACGAGGCTTCACTTATAACAGACAACTAGTTAGCTAAGAAAATTAAGAGAAGAAATTGATCACCATAGAAACTAATTTTTTTATAAACTAAATACATAAGGTGAATTATTATTGGCGTTAAGGTTCAATAAATTTTTGGACGCAATAACATAGCAAGAATTTAAGCAGATGTAAAGTCAAAGATTTTAAGGAAGGTGAAATGAATCATTTTACTATATATAAAAAAGTAATAAATATTATCTGTAATTTATTAATGAGCTTCTATATACTATACTATACTTCTATATACTACTTCTATAACTACTATAATACTGCTCCTATATACAGGAATATACTACTATAATACTGCTCCTATATACAGGGATATAACTACTATAATACTGCTCCTATATACAGGAATATAACTACTATAATACTGCTCCTATATACAGGAATATAACTACTATAATACTGCTCCTATATACAGGAATATAACTACTATAATACTGCCCCCTATATACAGGGATATAATTACTATAATACTGCTCCTATATACAAGAATATAACTACTATAATACTGCCCCCTATATACAGGAATATAACTACTATAATACTGCTCCCTATATACTGGAATATAACTACTATAATACTGCTCCTATATACAGGAATATAACTACTATAATACTGCCCCTATATACAGGGATATAACTACTATAATACTGCCCCCTATATACAGGAATATAACTACTATAATACTGCCCCCTATATACAGGAATATAACTACTATAATACTGCTCCTATATACAGGAATATACTACTATAATACTGCTCCTATATACAGGAATATACTACTATAATACTGCTCCTATATACAGGAATATACTACTATAATACTGCTCCTATATACAGGAATATACTACTATAATACTGCTCCTATATACAGGAATATAACTACTATAATACTGCTGCTGTATACAAGAATATAACTACTATAATACTGCCCCCTATATACAGGAATATAACTACTATAATACTGCTCCTTCATACAGGGATATAACTACTATAATACTGCTCCTATATACAGGGATATAACTACTATAATACTACTCCTATATACAGGGATATAACTACTATAATACTGCCCCTATATACAGGGATATACTACTATAATACTGCTCCTATATACAGGACTATAACTACTATAATACTGCTCCTATATACAGGGATATAACTACTATAATACTGCTCCTATATACAGGAATATAACTACTATAATACTGCTCCCTATATACAGGGATATAACTACTATAATACTGCTCCTATATAAATGGATATAACTACTATAATACTGCTCCTATATACAGGCATATAACTACTATAATACTGCTCCTATATACAGGGATATAACTACTATAATACTGATCCTATATACAGGGATATAACTACTATAATACTGCTCCTATATACAGGAATATACTACTATAATACTGCTCCTATATACAGGAATATACTACTATAATACTGCTCCTATATACAGGAATATACTACTATAATACTGCTCCTATATACAGGAATATAACTACTATAATACTGCTCCTATATACAGGAATATACTACTATAATACTGCTCCTATATACAAGAATATAACTACTATAATACTGCTTCTATATACAGGGATATAACTACTATAATACTGCCCCCTATATACAGGAATATAACTACTATAATACTGCTCCTATATACAGGAATATAACTACTATAATACTGCCTCCTATATACAGGAATATAACTACTATAATATAACTACTATAATACTGCTCCCTATATACAGGAATATAACTACTATAATACTGCTCCTATATACAAGGATATAACTACTATAATACTGCTCCTATATACAGGGATATAACTACTATAATACTGCCCCCTATATACAGGGATATAATTACTATAATACTGCTCCTATATACAGGAATATACTACTATAATACTGCTCCCTATATACAAGAATATAACTACTATAATACTGCTTCTATATACAGGGATATAACTACTATAATACTGCTCCTATATACAGGGATATAACTACTATAATACTGCTCCTATATACAGGAATATAACTACTATAATACTGCTCCTATATACAGGAATATACTACTATAATACTGTTCCTATATACAGGAATATACTACTATAATACTGCTCCCTATATACAGGAATATAACTACTATAATACTGCTCCTATATACAGGGATATACTACTATAATACTGCTTCTATATACAGGGATATAACTACTATAATACTGCTCCTATATACAGGGATATAACTACTATAATACCGCCTTGTTTGTACGTGCCGCCCTCTACCTCTGTAATGTTTTTCCCTCCTTCCTCCTCTGACTATTGATGGTTTATTAGATGTCAGCTCCATCTTGCTCTGGGTCGTTATCCTTCCTCCTTGAGGTGATGGCTCCGATTCTACCGCCTGCGTATATATCAACCCCCTGCACTATAACTGCGGCTGGAATTGCCAATACAATGTGTCACCACCAACAGATTTTATTAATGACAATCATTTCTCTGTTTACTGTGATCAATTTGAAAAATGAGCATCTCATTTTCTCGGGAGCGTTCCCGCCATATATTATGCGCTTTCATAAAACTCACTATTATCCAACAAATCAAGGCGCTTTGGAGTAATGAAACAGAACGCGCCGGATCGGGCTGACTAATAGAGCCCACAGCAAAACTTACTCCGCTCAATGCTGGATCTCAATGCTGCGCTCTTTTTTTCCGGCAGGTAAAATGTCAGCGGGAGACACATGACACCTAATCCTCCAGAAAACCTGGAACGGTCGGGAGGGGCCGGCAATCGGGAAATACACCGTAGACCTTCATGTCATTCCGTATGATACATTGTATCTTTGTTATTTCAAAAGGTCAAGGAAAGGTCAATATTCTGCCATTTTAACTACATCTGATGAATCCCGTCAGGTTTCATGTACTCGGCCGTTTCTTTATCATTATTTTTTTTTCTTTTTCTTCGATCTCAAGGAAGATTTTTTTTATTCCTGATATTAGGGATTTAGCCTGCTTTACTACACATAATTTATATTGTTTACATACTTCACAGCAGCATTCACCTCCGTCCGAGTTTTGTCGGGGACCCCCAGATGTGCAGGGGCTTTGTTACACGGTGCAATATGCACATTGAGCTTATAGCGAATCAGTTCACCATGGAATGACCTAAGGTGGCATTTGTCCTAAGTCCGCTCTCGGGGATGGTGCTGGCTTGGGCTCCATCTTTGTAGGACTGGGATGATCCGGTTACCGCCAATCTCCAAGCCTTCTTGCTGGTGTTCCAGGGCATTTTCGAGGAGTTTGCAGATGCGTTTTCTGCAGAGACTGCTCTCCTGACCCTGCTGCAAGGGAACTCTTCTTTTGGGGAGTATGCTGTACAATTCCATACTTCGACTGAACTCAATTGGAACAATGCTGTACTTGTCGCTACCTTCAAGGAGGAACTTGCCAGTCATGTGAAGGACATGCTCTCCGCTGAGATCTGCCCTCCTCCTTAAACAACTTGATCCATTTGGCTTCTTGGATTGACTTTCTCTTCTCAGAAAGAGCAGAGGAGGTCAACTAGGAGCACAAATTGGTCTGTCCTCGTTGTGACCTTTCAAAGGCCGCCTTCTCTTGAGCCTTAACCACAAAGTGAGGATTCCATGCGAGTGGAGTGAGTTCATCTGACGCAAGAAGAGACGACTTACTGCCGGAAACAGAGTTTGTGCTTATACCGTGCCAGTTATTACCCCCTGAACTGCCCTTAGTGTCCTCCACATCCGGAAAACGCCTGCACCTAGGCAATGTGGCAGAGGCCTCCCTAGGTGTGTAGGCATCCTCACCATGACTGTCCTTGCCGGTCCTAATCTCAGTCTCCTCTGGTCAGCACTATCAGACCATCGCTTTCCTGGTTCTTGCAGGCAACTTTGTAAGTGCCTCCTTGGTTCAGAAATGGGGCTCCCGGTTGTCCTACTTGTTAAATCTTTGAGCATCTCCTTTGTTAAGGGGAAGTCCCTCCGGGGGATCATTTAGTTTTGTACGACGCCTGTGGCTCTTTAAGTAGGTGCCCTGCGTAAGGAAGAGATGACTTTCTGGTCAGCTATTCATTTCAGACTCCAGTGGCTGCAACTTCACAACCCCAACCCTGATTGGAGGACCACGGAGGACCTACGTTGGAGTCCGAACTGTATCGATTGCCTTCAGATGTCTCCTGTTGACCTCTCCTCGTCACCCCTGAACTCCTCTAAGCCTTTGCCTGATCTCCCAGCTCTGTACCAGAATTTTGCAGACATTTTCTCAGAGAAAAACCGAACCAAATGAACCAAACTTTTCAAAAGTTCATTGATCTCTATGTGCAAGTCGTCTTCTCCATCTGCGCCAGGACGGACATTTTGAGTATTTACTAATGCCGTTCTGCTTATACAACCTCCCAGCCGGTTTTAGGAATCTGTTAATGATATATTTAATGACCACCTGTATTCCAGTGTCATTGTGTACTCAGACGATATTCTGATCTTCTCTCCTAGCTTGGAATCACATGTTCTTAAAGTACTAAGACGCTTAAGAATCAACCATCTCTATTCCAAATTGGAGAAGTGTATCTTCCATCGGACTCGTCTTCCCTTCCTTGGTTATATCATCTCCCACCACCGGTTGCAAATGGACCCGGCCAAGCCTTCAGTTCTTCAATGGTCTCTTCAAAAGTCTTCATTCCAGACTTTTCCACCCTGGTCTCACCGATTGTAGCCCTAACCAAAAAAACTCGAATCCCAAGCTGTGGCCGCCAGAGGCTGAAGAAGCTTTTTCCACCTTCGCCTCTGCTCCCATATTTTCTCATCCAGATCCGGCCAGGCCTTCCTCACTGGAGGGAGAAGATTCTACTGGGAGAATTAAAACTTTTTTTCTCCAAGACCTTTACTCCCGCAGAATATTACACTATTGGGGACCACAAAACTGGCTTTGGAGGAGTGGTGTCACCTCTTGGAAGGCGCGAGTCATCCGTGAGACACATCTACCCCAGAACACACACACATCTACCCCTGCACACACATATATACCCCAGAACACACACACATCTACCCCTGCACACACATATATACCCCTGCACACACATATATACCCCTGCACACACACATCTACCCCTACACATCTACCCCTGCACACACATATATACCCCTGCACACACACATCTACCCCTGCACACACACATATCTACCCCTGCCTCGACACATATATACCCCTGCACACACATATATACCCCTGCACACACACATCTACCCCTGCACACACATATATACCCCTGCACACACATATATACCCCTGCACACACATATATACCCCTGCACACACATATATACCCCTGCACACACACATCTACCCCTGCACACACACATATCTACCCCTGCCTCGACACATATATACCCCTGCACACACACATCTACCCCTGCACACACATATATACCCCTGCACACACATATATACACCTGCACACACATATATACCCCTGCACACACATATATACCCCTGCACACACATATATACCCCTGCACACACACATCTACCCCTGCACACACATATATACCCCTGCACACACATATATACCCCTGCCCACACACATCTACCCCTGAACACACATATATACCCCTGCACACACATATATACCCCTGCACACACATATATACCCCTGCACACACATATATACCCCTGCACACACATATATACCCCTGCCCACACACATCTACCCCTGCACACACACATCTACCCCTGCACACACATATATACCCCTGCACACACACATATCTACCCCTGCCTCTACACATCTACCCCGGCACACACATCTACCCCGGCACACACATATATACCCCTGCCCACACACATCTACCCCTGCACACACATATATACCCCTGCACACACATATATACCCCTGCCCACACACATCTACCCCTGCACACACACATATCTACCCCTGCCTCTACACATCTACCCCGGCACACACATCTACCCCGGCACACACAATTTCTGTTAACATATTTATCTTTTACCATATTCTTGTTTTCCCGTGTTCCGGACATACATAACGTCTCGCTCCCAGCTTGCCACCAGCACATAACATCTTGACCTGCACTTTACCAGAACAGTCATCCCCGGGCCGGTTATATATATACAGAATGATTCATGCACAAGAAAAATAATCAGAAGATTTCTATTACAGCCCCATTACTACATATACAAAAAAACAAGAGGTATATACTAGATTTCCTAGATCCCCATGGTAACACTTCCTTCTCCGTGCTGTGGCAGTTCTGTGGTGTTAGAGGGTCACTACCTGTCATAACAGCCAGTCCAGCACAGATAGGATGGCCTGGAAGGAGGGGAACCCGTCCTACTATACTGGGCTGTCAGAGCACAGGGACAGGGAGTGTTGTCATAGGCACACAGACGCTGTATAACTGTGATCACAGATGACTTCACATCATCTTAGTGTCATATAGACCAGCGCTTCTCAAACTTTTTCTACTGGAGCCTCACCCAGCCGACTAAGGCAATGCCTGGGCCTCACCAGACTGACCAAGAGGGTGTCTGGGCCTCACTATCTGTGGTGAAAGTCCATTTAAAAGCTGAAAGTAATGCTAGGGCTACCTTTCACCCATCTCTTAAGCTTTATATATTAATAGAGCAAGTACAAAATAATAATGTTGCTAAAATGGAGATTTTGGAGGACTGTGCAGATCATAGTTACTTTTGTGCAAACTGCCTCCCCAGCTGGGCCTCCCCAACAACTAGGGGGCGCCTCACAGCTTGAGAAGCACTGCTATAGAGAATTATACAGGAGATGACACACGGAATGTTCCTCTCGCTTTTGTGTCATTATAAATTTTCGTAAATAATGAAATATTCAAAAACTTATTTACTAATTCAAGACGACTTTTATCTTCTCCGTTTCATGATTTTTTTTGTCCTGTGTGATTCCTTCTTATAGCTACTTATTATCTATTAACACATCCTATGCCAAACACACAATATCTATCTATCTCCTATCTATCTATCTATCTCCTATCTATCTATCTATCTATCTATCTATCTATCTATCTATCTATCTATCTATCTCCTATCTATCTATCTATCTATCTATCTCCTATCTATCTATCTATCTCCTATCTATCTCCTATCTATCTATCTATCTATCTATCTATCTATCTATCTATCTATCTATCTTATCTCCTATCTATCTCCTATCTATCTATCTATCTATCTATCTATCTATCTATCTATCTCCTGTCTATCTATCTCCTATCTATCTATCTCCTATCTATCTATCTATCTATCTATCTATCTATCTATCTATCTATCTATCTTCTATCTATCTCCTATCTATCTATCTATCTATCTATCTATCTATCTATCTATCTATCCATTATCTATCTCCTATCTATCTATCTATCTATCTATCTATCTATCTATCTATCTCCTATCTATCTATCTATCCATTATCTATCTATCTATCTATCTATCTATCCATTATCTATCTATCTATCTATCTATCTATCTATCTATCTATCTATCCATTATCTATCTATCTATCTATCTATCTATCTATCTATCTATCTATCTATCTATCTATCTATCTCCTATCTATCTCCTATCTATCTATCTATCTATCTATCTCCTATCTATCTATCTATCTCCTATCTATCTATCTATCTATCTCCTATCTATCTATCTATCTATCTCCTATCTATCTCCTATCTATCTCCTATCTATCTATCTATCTATCTATCTATCTATCTATCTATCTATCTATTATCTATCTCCTATCTATCTATCTATCTATCTATCTATCTTCTATCTATCTATCTATCTATCTATCTATCTATCTCCTATCTATCTATCTATCTATCTATCTCCTATCTATCTATCTATCTATCTATCTCCTATCTATCTATTTATCTATCTATCTATCTATCTATCTATCTATCTATCTATCTATCTATCTATCTATCTCCTGTCTATCCATCCATCCATTCATCTATCTCCTATCTATCTCATATCTATCTATCTATCTATCTATCTATCTATCTATCTATCTATCTATCTCCTATCTATCTATCTATCTATCTATCTATCTATTTATCTATCTATCTATCTCCTATCTATCTATCTATCTATCTATCTATCTATCTATCTCCTGTCTATCTTGATGTGTATTATCTATATTTCTGCATTTATATATATATCTAAAAGAAAATGAAACATTAATCTAAATGGAAATTGGAGATTGTCTGTTGTCTACAATAAATCTCTTCTTGCATACTTTTTAATCCGGATTATTCTATTGCCAGAATCAGAGTTCTGTCTATTACTATTGTTCTGCCTGTGATGTTTCACTGTGATGTTAAACAGGTCATTGGGAATCAGAGCGGAGACCTCAATCCTCTCAGCAGATTAAACCCTAATTTTATATTCTGGGCTAAAGAATAAATAAATAATAATAATCCGGAGTTATTATCGACCAAACCTGATTATTGTCATAAAAAGTCGCCCCAGCCTTGTGCATAGCTGTGTGATCAGGAGTAAAGCAAGTATACCATTCCATGTGTTATCTATATGGGGACTGTACTTCTGTGCTTATTGCAGGGGAGGCTTACTCTTAAGGGGAACTGGTGGTGTCCCACTACTGGTGCTGTCTAGAGCACCTTAGTAAGTCACTCTTTCAGGTTCACAAGTGGAAGATGTAGTACTGTGTTTTCCTCACTAGGTGTCACCACTGTTTTTGTTTCTTCTATGCACAGCTTAAGAGCCAAGGGGTAACTGTTTTGCACAATGTGTTTGTGTAATGACCAGTCCCAGATGCTCTTTCTTCTAAGCTATCTCTTATTCTCTCTCTTACCACACACTCAGTCCCACCACTCACAGGAGGGTTAAGATTAGCCCTGTAGAAGGAGTTAGTTTCTGGTGGGAGGAAATTAAGAATTAGTAGTTGGAGATCCAAGCAGACAGCACACGTGTGAGATGCTAGATTATTACGAAGTTATTCTACTATACACTAAAGCAACTATGCAGTGCAAAGCTCACCTTAGGGAGAGAAGCCACCTTGAATAACCCTAGCCCATGCCAGGAACCTCTCAAAACAGGGCAGTCTCCTGAAACAAGAGGAACTGACCCAGTAGGACAAAGCTACCAGGGAAAAGGTCTACGTATCCTACTGTCTAGTGCAGGATGACTGGGAAGTCTCAGCAACCTGCAACACTCAGGGGCTCATATTACCCACCTAGTACGGGTATCTCCCAACTAGGGGGCATAAGGCAGTTCAGAGCCACAACTGGCATCCGTGAGTACGAATATCTTTTTATCTTTACCTCTACACTTGTTCTGGCAGAGCACATTCACTACATTGGGCAGGGCTTCTCTGGCAACTCCTCTCCTTCTTTCTTCTCTCTACAAAGCACCTACTTCTACAAGCATTGGTTATACCTCACTATACTGTCAGCCACAACTGTTAAACTTAGGTCTTATTCAGTAAAGTATTCTATTTTTGACTAAATGCATGGGACTCGCACCCAAGCACACCACCGTACACTTGGGTTATCTCCCTCTTCTGTAAGTGGCAGTAATAACTACACGGGTGGACCTCTGGGTGAAGGGTCCCTGGCCACGCCCTGTTGGCTATTTACTTAAACATTTATAGACACAGAACTAGAACAACGACAGACACTCATCAAGTGCATATGGTTGTGCCTTTCACAGAATTTTGTCGATCTGTAGCTGCCTCTAGGGGGAGCTCTCTGCATACTGACTTGTACAGCTACTATTGAACTTTCTCCAGATTCCTCCCATACAAATCTCTTGGAGAGCGCAGACATCTTTCCCCGTTCTCTTCCCTCCACAGTCCTCCCTTCTTCAGCATTAGATCATTGCGTGTTGTACCTCACATCTTCATTCTTAAATATTCACAACGGCCCCTAATTACCTCAATGTATCATTATATGATATTCTCCGACATGAAAGGGAAAATATTAGATATAAAAATAATTCAGCTTCTCTCTCATCTGCGGCTTCTTGATCCTACAGATGTAAACATGAAGGGGAGCAGCTGTACTTTGCTTGTCAGAAATGGGCGTAATTAGCCGACACTATGTACAATCCATATATTATTAAAGGCTCGTGCCGCCATTGTGGCAGAGTGAATGGAGCCGCTCCCCGGGGAGACGGGAGGAATAAGAGTCACAGGAAATCTACACTTTCAATAAAGTTTTCTTTATAAAATGAAGCTTTAATAGCAAGAGCTTTATGTAACTTCCCTCTCGATGCCCTTCAGTCCTGGTGTGCTGTGGGATGGATTGTGGGATGGGCTGTGGGGGTGGGATGCCTCAGCCAATGACTGTCTACAGAGAGGACATGCCTCAGCCAATGACTGTCTACAGAGAGGACATGCCTCAGCCAATGACTGTCTACAGAGAGGACATGCCTCAGCCAATGACTGTCTACAGAGGTGACATGCCTCAGCCAATGACTGTCTACAGAGAGGACATGCCTCAGCCAATGACTGTCTACAGAGGTGACATGCCTCAGCCAATGACTGTCTACAGAGGTGACATGCCTCAGCCAATGACTGTCTACAGAGAGGACATGCCTCAGCCAATTACTGTCTACAGAGAGGACATGCCTCAGCCAATGACTGTCTACAGAGGTGACATGCCTCAGCCAACGACTGTCTATAGAGAGGACATGCCTCAGCCAATGACTCTCTACAGAGAGGACATGCCTCAGCCAATGACTGTCTACAGAGAGGACATGCCTCAGCCAACGACTTGTCCTATTAGAGAGGACATGCCTCAGCCAATGACTCTCTACAGAGAGGACATGCCTTAGCCAATGACTGTCTACAGAGGTGACATGCCTCAGCCAATGACTGTCTACAGAGGTGACATGCCTCAGCCAATGACTGTCTACAGAGAGGACATGCCTCAGCCAATGACTGTCTACAGAGGTGACATGCCTCAGCTAATTACTGTCTACAGAGAGGACATGCTTCAACCAAGTGACTGTCTATAGAGGTGACATGCCTCAGCCAACGACTGTCTACAGAGGTGACATGTGTCAGCCAATGACTGTCTACAGATGTGACATGTGTCAGCCAACGACTGTCTACAGAGGTGACATGTGTCAGCCAACGACTGTCTACAGAGGTGACATGTGTCAGCCAACGACTGTCTACAGAGGTGACAGCCTCAGCCAATGACTGTCTACAGAGGTGACATGCCTCAACCAATGACTGTCTACAGAGAGGACATGCCTCAGCCAACGACTGTCTACAGAGAGGACATGCCTCAGCCAATGACTGTCTACAGAGGTGACATGCCTCAGCTAATGACTGTCTACAGAGAGGACATGCCTCAGCCAACGACTGTCTACAGAGGTGACATGCCTCAGCTAATGACTGTCTACAGAGAGGACATGCCTCAGCCAATGACTGTCTACACAGAGGACATGCCTCAGCCAATTGACTGTCTGCAGAGGTGACATGCCTCAGCTAATGACTGTCTACAGAGGTGACCATGGCCTCCAGCCAACGACTGTCTACACAGAGGACATGCCTCAGCCAATGACTGTCTACAGAGGTGACATGCCTCAGCTAATGACTGTCTACAGAGAGGACATGCCTCAGCCAACGACTGTCTACAGAGGTGACATGCCTCAGCTAATGACTGTCTACAGAGGTGACAATGCCTCAGCCAACGACTGTCTACAGAGGTGACATGTGTCAGCCAATGACTGTCTACAGAGTGACATGTGTCAGCCAACGACTGTCTACAGAGGTGACATGTGTCAGCCAACGACTGTCTACAGAGGTGACATGTGTCCAGCCAACGACTGTCTACAGAGGTGACATGCCTCAGCCAATGACTGTCTACAGAGGTGACATGCCTCAACCAATGACTGTCTACAGAGAGGACATGCCTCAGCCAACGACTGTCTACAGAGAGGACATGCCTCAGCCAATGACTGTCTACAGAGGTGACATGCCTCAGCTAATGACTGTCTACAGAGAGGACATGCCTCAGCCAACGACTGTCTACAGAGGTGACATGCCTCAGCTAATGACTGTCTACAGAGAGGACATGCCTCAGCCAATGACTGTCTACACAGAGGACATGCCTCAGCCAATGACCTGTCTACAGAGGTGACATGCCTCAGCTAATGACTGTCTACAGAGGTGACATGCCTCAGCCAACGACTGTCTACACAGAGGACATGCCTCAGCCAATGACTGTCTACAGAGGTGACATGCCTCAGCTAATGACTGTCTACAGAGAGGACATCCTCAGCCAACGACTGTCTACAGAGGTGACATGCCTCAGCTAATGACTGTCTACAGAGGTGACATGCCTCAGCCAATGACTGTCTACAGAGGTGACATGCCTCAGCCAATGACTGTCTACAGAGGTGACATGCCTCAGCCAATGACTGTCTACAGAGGTGACATGCCTCAGCCAATGACTGTCTACAGAGGTGACATGCCTCAGCCAATGACTGTCTACAGAGGTTACCCCCAGTCTGGATGGCCCCCCCCCAGGCTGGTGGTTCAAAATGATGGCGGCATATAATAGCAGTGGTCTGACCCATAAGGGACCGCACCAGTCCTGGCTGCACAAGAGTCCCCATCATCACTACTGCAAAAAGGTGAAAGCTTGTCCCCCTGGGTCACTGGGCCCATCAGATGGGGGTCTCCTGAGCTGACCATGTCCTCCCCCCGGCGGCCCCTCTACATTTACGGGAACAGTCAGATTCATCCCAGTTACTAAATTACTTTGTTTAGCGGGAAAATATGTAGAATTAATCTTAAATGCGACATGACGAGCGGAGATCCAACGCTTCCCACTTGTGATGATACAAAATGATTAATAGTTTTGGAAAAAGACAAGTGTGGCGTAGCGCTAAGCGGATTACATGGGAAAGATCATGCAAATCCCGCACCATCCGATCTGTAGGGGGGGGGGGGGGTGATTAGTTGTCGGGAATAATAAGAAGTTTTCATCATTCCAGGGACTTTATCAGCTGCTCTTTTCCCTCCTGGATGTGGAAAGGATTTCATTCTTGTTTTACATAATATTACAGGCAGCGATTCTATTCACCAGGGACGATCAATGTGCAACAAACTACTTCTATACAGAGATTGTTTATTACAGAATCGGCCCAACTCTGAGATGGAAAGACCTACCTGCTGCTCCCCCCCCCCCCGGCCCAATCGCACCCGGGTAATACCACCCCCCCACACACACAATTACACCCAGGTACTAGCACACCCCACACAATTACACCCGGGTACTACCACACCCCACACAATCACACCTGGGTACTACCACACCCCACACAATTACACCCAGGTACTACCACACACCCCCACACAATTACACCCAGGTACTACCACAACCCACACAATCACACCTGGGTACTACCACACCCCACACAATCACACTGGGTACTACCACACCCCACACAATTACACCCGGGTACTACCACACCCCACACAATTACACCCAGGTACTACCCACACCCCACACAATCACACCTGGGTACTACCACAACCCACACAATTACACCCGGGTACTACCACCCCCCCCACACACAATTACACCCAGGTACTAGCACACCCCACACAATCACACTGGGTACTACCACACCCCCCCACACAATTACACCCAGGTACTACCACACACCCCCACACAATTATACCCAGGTGCTACCACACCCCACACAATTACACCCAGGTACTACCACAACCACACAATCACACCTGTTACTAAACACACCCCACACAATCACACCTGTTACTAACACACGCCTGTCACTAACGTCACAGCACAAGGTGCTGCACTAAGTTTCTTATGCACCTGTCTAAAGTTGTCTCTCGGGTTCACAGAGCGGGAGATGGTCTAAATGTATTCTATGTTTTCCCCACTAGGTGTCACTACTGTGTTTTGTTATAACTTATTCTGTGCATAGCTGAGGAAAGTACTGGGTTAAGTGTCGGTTGTCACATGTCCTTCTGTTTTCCATTTGTAGGTGCAGACTGTTTTCCTTCCTTTTCCTATCCTATCCTTCCTCTCTCACCCCCCCCCCCCCCCCCACAATCATAGGGAAGCTTAGTATGCCCCTAGGAAAGGAGTCTAGTTCCTGGTGGGAGGAGTTCAGTCTAGTCAGAGAATGAGCAACCAAAAAGACACAGTTCCTGCTGCAGTCAAGCCAGGGCCTGGCTCCGGCCAGGACCCTCTGTCAGGGACCCAGAGACTTAAAGGAGAAGTCAGGCGAAAATTTTTATTAAAGTAAAAAAAAATCACAAATATACACTTATTACGGGGAAGGTTTATAAAGTGCTTTTCCTCCTGCACTTACTACTGCATCAAGGCTTTACTTTCTGGATAACATGGTGATGTCATGACCTGACTCCCAGAGCTGTGCGGGCTGTGGCTGCCAGAGGGATGCTCAGTGTCCCTCCAGTGCCCTGTGTCCCCCAGTGTCCCCCTGCCATCCTCCTCTCCAGCAGCCACAGCCGCACAGCTCTGGGAGTCGGGTCATGACATCACCATGTTATCCAGGAAGTGACATCACCATGTTATCCAGGAAGTGACATCACCATGTTATCCAGAAAGTGACATCACCATGTTATCCAGGAAGTGACATCACCGTGTTATTCAGGAATTGACATCACCGTGTTATCCAGGAAGTGACATCACCTTGTTATCCAGGAAGTGAAATCACTGTGTTATCCAGTAAGTGACATCACCATGTTATTCAGGAATTGACATCACCGTGTTATCCAGGAAGTGACATCACCATGTTTATCCAGGAAGTGACATCACCATGTTATCCAGGAAGTGACATCACTGTGTTATCCAGGAAGTGACATCACCATGTTATCCAGGAAGTGACATCACCATGTTATCCAGGAAGTGAAATCACGGTGTTATCCAGGAAGTGACATCACCGTGTTATCCAGGAAGTGACATCACCATGTTATCCAGGAAGTGAAATCACGGTGTTATCCAGGAAGTGACATCACCATGTTATCCAGGAAGTGACATCACCATGTTATCCAGGAAGTGAAGCCTTGATGCAGTAGTAAGTGCAAGGAAAAAAGCACTTTATAAGCATTTCCCGTAATAAGGGTATATTGGGGATTTATATAACTTTTGGGGGCAATACAATACTTTAACAAAAATTTTTGCCGGACTCTCCTTTAACTTTTTCCTAAATAAGCAAGAAATCACTAGCATGCAGAGCTAGACTCCTCAGGAGGAAAAGGATGTTCTCTGAGGAACACCTTGCCCACGCCACTGATACTAGCCACACAGTACAGGCCAGTGACCTGGATCAAGTTAGGCACTGACCCCAGTGGAATAAAGATTAAGTTAGCCTACGTATTCCACTACGTGATGCACAGCTATCCAACAAAGCTTCGGGAAGTCTGCTCAACCTAGTGCAGGGAACTGGGACCTCGTACTACCCTCACAGGACGGGAACCTCACACTGTAGGGCATTAGGTGGTTCAGTAAACGTGAGCGCGAGTATATTTTGTTCCTCTCCTCAACTATACCCAACTACACTATCCAAGGCAGAGTGCAGCACTACATTGGGCAGGGCCCTTAAGAAGCTTCACTACTTCCCTCTCAGTTCACAGCTTCACACTTCTTTGCTCTCCTGTTGGCACCTGTTATTGTTGTTGAAAAGGAAACCTATTTTTGTGTCTTGCACTGAAGTTTCAAGTAAATGGACGATATTCTGGTTAACTCATTGGACTCTGTCTATTTATTTGCACCAACACACCAGCGTATACTTCGGCTTATCTAAACTGCAGAAGTGGAGCCCCTCTGACTGGGGGTGGGTGACAACACTACTCCAGGCTACTGTGACAAGTGCCCAAGTGACCCTCACCCACCTAGCTGCCACAACACTGCCAGAGCGACCTCGGTACCCAATCAACCCGCTGCTCGTGCACCGCAATCACACCCGGGTACTAACACCCCACACACAATCACACCCCACACACCAAACCTGTTACTAACACAACCCACACAACAACACCCGTTACTAACACACCCCACACAATCACACCGTTACTAACACACCCGACAAATCACACCCGTTACTAACACACCCCACGCAATCAAACCCATTACTAACAAACCCCCACACAAAAACACCCCGTTACTATGAACCCGTTACTAACACACCCCACACAAACACACCCGGGTACTATCACACCCCACACAAACACACCCGTTACTATGACACCAGTTACTAACACACCCCACACAAACACACCCGGGTACTATCACACCACACAAACACACCCGGGTACTATCACACCCCACACAAACACACCCGTTACTAACACACCCCACACAAACACACCCGGGTACTATCACACCCCACACAATCACACCTGGGTACTAGCAAACCCCACACAATCACACCTGGGTACTATCACACCCCACACAATCACACCTGGGTACTAGCACACCCCACACAATCACACCCGGATACTAGCACACCCCACACAATTACACCTGGGTACTAGCACACCCCACACAATTACACCTGGGTACTATCACACCCCACACAATCACACCTGGGTACTAGCACACTACATAATTACACCCGGATACTAGCACACCCCACACAATCACACCCAGATACTAGCACACCCTGCACAATTACACCCGGATACTAGCACACCCCACACAATTACACCCGAGTACTAGCACACCCCACACAATTACACCTGGGTACTAGCACACCCTACATAATTACACCCGGATACTAGCACACTTCACACAATTACACCCGGATACTAGCACACCCACACAATCACACCCAGATACTAGCACACCCTGCACAATTACACCCAAATACTAGCACACCCCACACAATTACACCCGAGTACTAGCAAACCCCACACAATCACACCTGGGTACTAGCAAACCCACACAATCACACCCGGGTACTAGCACACCCTACACAATTACACCTGGGTACTAGCACACCTACACAATTACACCTGGGTACTAGCACACCCTACATAATTACACCCGGATACTAGCACACTTCACACAATTACACCCGGGTACTATCACACCCCACACAATCACACCTGGGTACTAGCAACCCCACACAATCACACCCGGATACTAGCACACCCTACACAATTACACCTGGGTACTAGCACACCCCACACAATTACACCTGGGTACTAGCACACCCTACACAATTACACCCGGATACTAGCACACCCCACACAATCACACCCAGATACTAGCACACCTGCACAATTACACCCGGATACTAGCACACCCCACACAATTACACCCGAGTACTAGCACACCCACACAATTACACCTGGGTACTAGCACACCTACATAATTACACCCGGATACTAGCACACTTCACACAATTACACCCGGATACTAGCACACCCCACAATCACACCCAGATACTAGCACACCCTGCACAATTACACCCAAATACTAGCACACCACACAATTACACCCGAGTACTAGCAAACCCCACACAATCACACCTGGGTACTAGCAAACCCCCACAATCACACCCGGTACTAGCACACCCTACACAATTACACCTGGGTACTAGCACACCCTACACAATTACACCTGGGTACTAGCACACCCTACATAATTACACCCGGATACTAGCACACTTCACACAATTACACCTGGGTACTAGCACACCCTACACAATCACACCTGGGTACTAGCAAACCCCACACAATCACACTTGGGTACTAGCACACCCCACACAATCACACCGGGTACTAGCACACCCTGCACAATCATACCCAGATACTAACACACTCCACACAATCACACCTGGGTACTAGCACACCCCACACAATCACACCAGGATACTAGCACACCCCACACAATCACACCCGGGTACTAGCACACCCCACATAATCACACCAGGATACTAGCACACCCCACACAATTACACTTGGGTACTAGCACACCCCACACAATCACACCCGGATACTAGCACACCCCACATAATCACACCAGGATACTAGCACACCCCACACAATTACACTTGGGTACTAGCACACCCCACACAATCACACCCGGATACTAGCACACCCCACACAATCACACCCGGATACTAGCACACTCCACACAATCACACCCGGATACTAGCACACCCCACACAATCACACCTGGGTACTAGCAAACCCCACACAATCACACCTGGGTACTAGCACACTCCACACAATCACACCTGGGTACTAGCACACCCCACACAATCACACCAGGATACTAGCACACCCCACACAATCACACCCGGATACTAGCACACCCCACATAATCACACCAGGATACTAGCACACCCCACACAATTACACTTGGGTACTAGCACACCCCACACAATCACACCCGGATACTAGCACACCCACACAATCACACCCGGATACTAGCACACTCCACACAATCACACCCGGATACTAGCACACCCCACACAATCACACCTGGGTACTAGCAAACCCCACACAATCACACCTGGGTACTAGCACACCCACACAATCACACCAGGATACTAGCACACCCACACAATTACACCTGGGTACTAGCACACCCCACACAATCACACCCGGGTACTAGCACACCCCACATAATCACACCAGGATACTAGCACACCCCACACAATTACACCTGGGTACTAGCACACCCCACACAATCACACCCGGGTACTAGCACACTCCACACAATTACACTTGGGTACTAGCACACCCCCACACAATCACACCCGGATACTAGCACACCCCACACAATCACACCCGGATACTAGCACACTCCACACAATCACACCCGGATACTAGCACACCCCACACAATCACACCGGATACTAGCACACCCACACAATCACACCCGGATACTAGCACACTCCACACAATCACACCCGGATACTAGCACACTCACACAATCACACCGGGTACTAGCACACCCTACACAATTACACCCAGGCACTTGCACATCACACAATCACACCGGGTACTAGCACAACCCATACAATAATACCCAGGTGTTGGCATCAGTACAAACCATTTTGTATATATTTTTTCCAGTTCTGCAGCATAAATTCGGTTAAATAAAGGGTTTCATTACAAAGTAATCGCGGTTCTGCAAAAAAAAAAAAACGTTTATAGCTCTGTAGATGGAAACAAGAGTTATGATTCTTCAATAACTGATGGCCGCAAGTCATCTCTCCTGTCTCCCTACACACAGAAATGCTCTATACGGCCGAGCGTTCATATGATTTCTATAGGGAGGGTTAACCTCTGGCTGTGGCTTATCTCTCCAGAACAAAGGGGTGGGCAGTGATTTTTTTTTTCATCACATCCAAGCTCTATCTCCGTCAATGGACAGTAAGTATAATGCAGGATGGATCCTCCACAATAGGAGACACTATTTGTCATTTCTCTGATCATGAACAGGTGACCTCCCCTCCCCTCCCCCATCAACTCAGAAGATTCCTTCAGTTTCCTCTATTGAAAGACAAAAAACATTTTGGAACTCTTGAAACTTTTGACGACCTTCTTCTGGGTTCCACTTTGCCCATACATGACTAAGACTTTCCTCGTATTCATGATAATTACACGGCTGTCGTAAGGATTGGGCTCCGTCTTAAGGATTGAGCTCATCCTCAGTCGACGGCCTCCCCTCGGAGCCTTGTTATAAATCGCCGAGCAAATAAGCAAATTAAGAGGCGGCACTTTGTAAATCACAGAGGGAAGACGGAGGATTATCACTTCACAAGGTCATAAAGTGGGAGATGTTTAATATGTCGGGGAGATTATTCCTCCTTGTTTCACGTTGCCTTTTAATACGTTAAACATTGAAGGTGTCATTGTAGAATTCACATTGTAGCCGCGCGCAGCGGTTAAAGCCTGTTTCCAGAGAACACCCTGCTGGGTTTTTTATCCTTGCCAAACATGAGGAAGACAAGGAGGCTTGTAACAACATTCATCATTTTAATAGGATTTAGCGATGGCAAAAATAAGTTGTTGGGGAGCGCTCTCTCTGTTCAGCTGCCAAGCTACTATTTGCGGCAATGTAAATTTCCCATGACGTCGGCGGCGGCAGCAGCTGCCATAGCCGGGCCGCTAGGATGCGGAGGTGATGGGGGGGACTTTTTGGCAGAGGTATTTGTTTTGTAAATGTTGTGGATATATTGGGATTATTTTCCGGTTTAGAGGGATCTAATGTCTGCAGAAAATTAGAAAAATATAAAATAATCCTATTTTGGATGAAAGCTTTAGAAAGGTAGGTTAATGCTGTATTTGGAAAGAAACTGGCAAAGGAGCCGACCAGACGAGGAAAACATTCAAAAATAACACAGTAAAGTTTCTAAACAATATTAAATTGCAATAATTCTGGGCACTGTGATACTACTGTATACTGCAATATTATTATATACTGCTATATAACCATACACTGCAATATTATTATACACTGCAATATTACTGTATACTGTGACACTACTGTATACTGCAATATTATTATACACTGCTATATAACCATACACTGCAATATTATTATACACTGCAATATTACTGTACTCTGTGATACTACTGTACACTGCAATATAACCATACACTATGATACTACTGTACACTGCAATATTACCATATACTGTGATACTACTGTACACTGCAATATTACCATACACTGTGATACTACTGTACACTGCAATATAACCGTAAACTGTGATACTACTGTACACTGCAATATACCATACACTGTGATACTACTGTACACTGCAATATAACCGTAAACTGTGATACTACTGTACACTGCAATATAACCGTACACTGTGATACTACTGTATTCTGGAATATTATTATACACTGCAATAGTATCATACACTGTGATACTACTGTACACTGCAATATTACCATACACTATGATACTACTGTACACTGCAATATTACCATACACTATGATACTACTGTACACTGCAATATTACTGTATACTGTGATACTACTGTACACTGCAATATTACTGTATACTGTGATACTACTGTACACTGCAATATTACCATACACTATGATACTACTGTACACTGCAATATTACCATACACTGTGATACTACTGTACTCTGCAATATTATTATACACTGCTATATAACCGCACACTGCAATATTATTATACACTGCTATATAATCGCACACTGCAATATTATTATACATTGCAATATTACTGTACACTGTGATAATACTGTACACTGAAATATAACCGTACACTGTGATACTACTGTACACTGCAATATTACCATACACTGTGATACTACTGTACACTGCAATATTACCATACACTATGATACTACTGTACACTGCAATATTACCATACACTGTGATACTACTGTACACTGCAATATTACTGTATACTGTGATACTACTGTACACTGCAATATTACTGTATACTGTGATACTACTGTACACTGCAATATTACCATACACTGTGGTACTACTGTACTCTGCAATATTATTATACACTGCTATATAACCGCACACTGCAATATTATTATACATTGCAATATTACTGTACACTGTGATAATACTGTACACTGCAATATAACCGTACACTGTGATACTACTGTACACTGCAATATAACCGTACACTGTGATACTACTGTACACTGCAATATAACCGTACACTGTGATACTACTGTATTCTGGAATATTATTATACACTGCAATAGTATCATACACTGTGATACTACTGTACACTGCAATATAACAATACACTGTGATAGTGCTGTACACAGAACATAGAAACATAGAAGATTGTCGGCAGAAAAAGACCACTGGGTCCATCTAGTCGCCCTTTTAGTATTTTCTTTCTTATTATCTTAGGATAGATATATGTTTATCCCAGGCGTGTTTGAATTCCGTTATTGTAGATTTACCAACCATCTCTGCTGGAAGTTTGTTCCAGGTATCTACTACTCTTTCAGTAAAATAATATTTTCTCACGTTGCTTCTGATCTTTCCCCCCAGTGTCCTCTTGTTCTTGAGCTCAGTTTTTTACTAAAAACACTTCCCTCCTGAACCTTATTTATTCCTGTAACATACTTAAAGGTTTCCATCATGTCCCCCTTTCCCGTCTTTCCTCCAGACATGAAGGAATGGAAGGATATAACATGGAGAAGTGTATACACTGTAATTAAGGACTATAACATTCAGCAATGATTAATAAATGCCGGGGATGTGAGCGCCTTATATCTCTGCGCCTTGTGTAGTATCCATGTGTAAATAACAATGTCGCCCCCTCCCCCCCCCTCTCTGCATTATTACTGTTTATTACGCAGTTCCTTCTTTCTTCTCTTTAGCATCTTATATTCAAAGAATCGTAAATCTTTTTTATCTATAGAAATAATAGAAATCTGCAGCTCAGACCCTGAATCCATTGTAGTCAGATTTATGTAAAGACACTTCTAGAACTCTTTTGAGCTAAGTTCTCAGTATGTTATCAGGTGTAAGGGCCAGACTACTAATGGTTACAGGGTGACACATCAAGCCTGGTGGTTGCTGGTCATCCTTAGAGGCTCACACACACAGAGTCCAGGGCCGGGGCCGAGGGACAGCACCACAGTCTGCAGGTCTCCAGGAGTGGCCGTCCTCTTCTGCCCAGAGTCACGGTCTGGGAGCTGATCCCTACCGCACACCGATGCTTTCTTCCATCATGTCTATCATACAGGTTGTATATCAGCTGAGGGCAATTCACTTAGACTAATTCTATTATTAACTTAGACTAATTCTATTCTCAGCTTTGCCGCTAAATAGGAGACAATGTATGTGTTATGTATAATAATCTCAATGTGTGGTTACAGAGGTTTTGGTGCTGTGCGTTAGGAGAGCTGACCATACAATGCAAGCCCCCCAGGATTATCTGCTGCTAACTGTGGAGGTGTAGCAGCTGTATACATGCACAGTGAGGATTTGTCTCACTACCAAGCCAGGTCTGTGATCACAAAGGACGGGGACTTCCTGTGGTTTATTTGTGGGTTTTTTTAACAGAGAAAAAAATATCAGCACAGAAGAAGCATAGAGCACAATATGACAGGAGGGAGACACCTAGTGTTGGATGTATAAGGTGGACTTAAACATTGAAAACTTAACATAAAAAAATAAAAGTATATTGCAAAACTTTTCGAGATCATAACTAGAGATGAGCGAACTGTTCGGACTTTTGGTCCAACGGCATCGGCGCTCTCGTCATGCCTGTGATCCCGGCCGCATAGTTGCGCTCCCGGGAATATGCGGCCAGGATATTCCAGGGAATCAATGTTGAAATCCCTGGAATATCCTGGCCGCATATTCCTGGGATCGAGAGAGTGCCGATGCCGTCGGACCAAAAGTCCTAATCTCATCTCTAACCACAACCTCTATTGATTTCTTGCTTCTTTTTCCTGCTGCAGTGTACATCCAGGGCCTGGCCTGTAGGCCAGGTCCCCTGTGTGGGACTTAAGGCAAAAGCTATATTTCTTCTTCTTCTAAGTTTCTCCATCCTAGCCCTGTCTGGCTAGTGTTCTAAGTAGTGAGGCTGCAGTAAAGGGGACAAAAGGGACAACCCTGTGTAAGCTGGGTGGCAACTCTTCACACTCTCAAGTTCATCCCAGGATATTCAGTCAGTAGTTAGGTAAGCGAAGATAGCCGAAAACTCCAATGCTCCTACTAGGATTATTATTATTATTATTATTGTTATTATATTATTATTCTTTATTCCTGTTTAGTGTCACTCTGTGCCCACAGTCAGCATTAGGCGGATGGTCATACCTGTGGGTGTAGGTACTTGTTCTTTTAATGCGGTTCAGGGAAGAAAAAGCGCTGCACCTCACACCTATGGCTGACACTAGTGCCCCTAGGCTAAATAAAAAACACATCAGAATTTTGTGTATGAATTGATCAAGCCATACTGCCCCATGTACCATCGTGCAGGTATCTGATACACATGGGTCCCTACACTAAGTCCACACCGTGCCAGTCAGTGGCCACCAACCCTGCAGGCGTGCACAGTCAGGGAACGGGGCCATGGGACGGCCCTGCGACCCCATGACACAGGACCAGACCCAAAAACACCACACCAGAACCCGGCCAGCACCGCCGGCGGAGAAGGTCGCCCCCAAACAGCACAAGTCTGGATGAGGTATTGCGCTCACCATAGCTGCTGCAGACAGAATGGGAAAAGACAGGAGGGATTAAAACCATGTGCACTCAGGTGTCTCCTGCTAATTGCGGTCATGTGGGTCTCACCAGGAGGAGTGCAAAACACGGAGAAAAGAGAGAAACAAAATGCAGTTCAGCGAAGAAAAAGAGCACTGCACCTCACAGCGCTGATACTAGTGCCCCTCGGCTAAATAAAAAACACATCAGAATTTTGTGTATGAATTGATCAAGCCATACTACCCCATGTACCACCATGCAGGTATCTGATACAAATGGGTTCTGGTGTGGTGTTTTTGGGTCTGGTCCTGTGGCATGGGGGTCGCAGGGCCGTCCCATGGCCCCCGTTCCCTGACTGTGCACGCCTGCGGGGTGGTGGCCACTGACTGGCACAGTGTGGACTTAGTGTAGGGACCCATGTGTATCAGATACCTGCACGATGGTACATGGGGCAGTATGGCTTGATCAATTCATACACTAAATTCTGATGTGTTTTTTATTTAGCCTAGGGGCACTAGTATCAGCCATAGGTGTGAGGTGCATCGCTCTTTTTCTTCCCTGAACCGCAACTTGTTCTTTTAATGCCCCCACAGCTGAGTACCTTAGGGTGTGGATAGGGCTCCACTAACCTTGAGTCTGCCATCAGTCCACAACTACTTTAAGCAAAGTCTAAAGTATTCAAGACTGATCTAAAGTATATATATATATATCCCCCAGCTGTGATTCTATATTCTACCAGCAAGAAGCTGTGATTTATAACCCCCCCCCCCCCTTCTGTTCTAAAGTATAATTAAGTATTAACTCAAGTGCCCAGCTCAAGGGATCTCAAGTTACTTCAGGTATTTTCTGTGATTCTGCACCTTTATTAAAAGAAAGATTGTAACTGTGTCATAGTCCTGTCACAGCTTCAGAAGAGCCCCTCATAGCACCCCATAGCCCCCGGGCACACCATCACGCCCAGCCCACCACCAACAAGCTCCACCCTAAACTCTCTCATAGACCAACAAAAGGTCTCCCGGACATCTCCTGCAGTCTCCCACACATTCCCCATCTGGTTCCAGAAATTGCCCTTGGTTTACTTCCCATTTGCTCCATTTAGTAATGTTCCAGCATCACATCCATCACACTTACACTATCCTTGCCGGAACATTCTCCTGGGACTGGTTGCAGGAAACATCCATAGGAAGCGGTGAGAACGCCTGGAGGTCACATGGGTGCTGACGGTGCTTCTGCATCCAGCTGCCCAACCATGAGACCTAAGGCTGAAGATGAATCATGGAATAACCAGTAGTATCTACATGAAAGGGGTTGCTCACCTTTTTTTTTTCTTTATAATCAACTGGTGCTGCTGCATGTCCTGCAGGAAGTGGTGTATACTCTCCAGTCTGACACAGTGCTCTCTGCGCCACCTCTGTCCATGTCAGGAACTGTCCAGAGCAGCAGCAAATCCCCATAGAAAACCTCTCCTGCTCTGGACAGTTCCAGTTTCAGACATACAGCAGCTGATAAGTACTGGAAAACAGGAGATTTTTGAATAGAAGTAAATTATAAATCTCTGGCACTTTCTAGCTTCAGTTGATTTAAAAAAAAAAAATGGTGAAGAACCCCTTTAATGGATCAGAAGATGTGTTTCGGTAGTACCTCCCTTCCTCAGATTCTCTTCTGTGCAGTCAGTGGTCAATCTCCTGTATGGTTCAGCAGCGTATTATTCAGGCGATGGCTCGTCTCATGACTAATCACATGGTATGGCGGTAATGACTAATCTCATAATTTACTGCATACTACTCAAGCAGTCATCCCATTAACAAGTAACCACATGCAAGCAATAGCTGATCAATACATCTGTCACATACTGTGCAAGCAATAGCTGATCAATACATCTGTCACATACTGTGCAAGCAATAGCTGATCAATACATCTGTCACATAATGTGCAAGCAATAGCTGATCAATACATCTGTCACATACTGTGCAAGCAATGGAGAAAGTATCATACAAATCACCCAACACATCTCTGTCAGTCCGCTAACCACATGAAGCATGCGCTCCGTCTCCTGTCTGAACTATGGCCGATCAGGCAGTCTACTACATACAGGTAATGGACAGTGTCGCTCTGTATGGACAGCGCACAGTCTGCACGCCATGGCCACCAGTCCGCCGTATCTAAACAGTCTGCTCATCTCGCTTGTATAAATATTAGTTAATCTGTCGCACTCATTATATATGCAATATCCAGTCTACGGCAGCGCGTTCAAGTGTTTGCCAAAGTCATATCCCAAGATTGAGCGGCTGAGTGTGGGTGGGCGAGGGGAGGGGGTGGCCGAGGGGGGTGGGGGGGAGGATAAAACACAGAGTCTAAAATAGAAGTTTTCTAATGAGAAAATAATGGCTGTCTCCTTGTGCACCTCTGCGGCTGTATAAGGAACAGCAGGGGTTCGGAGCTCTGTGTCAGAAAAGCTGAGTCTCAATCCCTAAAACGCAATTTATGGAATTAGTGACCGCCAGGTTCTAGACCTAAAGTCACTCAAAGATATTAATGTATCTGGTAGTGGTCAATGTATGCTGGGGGGGGGGGGGGGGTCTCACAGAGATGTCTGCACTTGTTAAAGGGGTCTGGTCTGGGGTCTCTATTGTTAAGGGGGGTCTGGTCTGGGATTTGTGTTTGTTTAGGAGTCTGGTCTGGGGTCTGTATTTACTTTAAGGGGTCTAGTCTAGGATCTGTATTAATCAGGTTTGTCAGGTCTGGGGTCTGTATTTCTTAGGGGGGGTCTAGTCTAGTATCTGTATTTCTTAGCTTTGTCTGGTCTGGGGTCTGTATTAATCAGGTTTGTCTGGTCTGGGGTCTGTATTTATTAGCTTTGTCAGGTCTGGGGTCTGTATTAATCAGGTTTGTCAGGTCTGGGGTCTGTATTAATCAGGTTTGTCTGGTCTGGGGTCTGTATTTCCTAGGGGGGTCTAGTCTAGTATCTGTATTTCTTAGCTTTGTCTGGTCTGGGGTCTGTATTAATCAGGTTTGTCTGGTCTGGGGTCTGTATTTATTAGCTTTGTCAGGTCTGGGGTCTGTATTTCCTAGTGGGGTCTAGTCTAGTATCTGTATTTCTTAGCTTTGTCTGGTCTGGGGTCTGTATTTATCAGGTTTGTCAGGTCTGGGTCTGTTTATTAGGTCTGTCTGGTCTGGGATCTGTATTTATTAGCTTTGTCAGGTCTGGGGTCTGTATTTATTAGCTTTGTCTGGTCGGGGTCTGTATTTCTTAGGGGGGTCTAGTTCTAGTATCTGTATTTATTAGCTTTGTCTGGTCTGGGATCTGTATTTATTAGCTTTGTCTGGTCTAGGATCTGTATTTATTAGCTTTGTCTGGTCTGGGGTCTGTATTTATTAGCTTTGTCTGGTCTGGGGTCTGTATTTATTAGCTTGTCAGGTCTGGGGTCTGTATTTATTAGGTCTGTCTGGTCTGGGATCTGTATTTATTAGGTCTGTCTGGTCTGGGGTCTGTATTTATTAGCTTTGTCAGGTCTGGGGTCTGTATTTATTAGCTTTGTCAGGTCTGGGTCTGTATTTATTAGCTTTGTCTGGTCTGGGGTCTGTATTTCTTAGGGGGGTCTAGTCTAGTATCTGTATTTATTAGCTTTGTCTGGTCTGGGGTCTGTATTTATTAGGTCTGTCTGGTCTGGGGTCTGTATTTATTAGCTTTGTCAGGTCTGGGATCTGTATTTATCAGGTTTGTCAGGTCTGGGGTCTGTATTTATTAGCTTTGTCTGGTCTGGGGTCTGTATTTATTAGCTTTGTCAGGTCTAGGATCTGTATTTATTAGCTTTGTCTGGTCTGGGGTCTGTATTTCTTAGGGGGTGCTGAGGATATGATATGTGATTCTTTTCTATGTCCCAATCTCCATGACGTCCCTTGTGTACAGCACAGTACCTCCTCGCCCTCCATCAGGCTGCTGACACGTCTTCCTGCCGGCTGGGATTCTTCGGATACGGCTCACCTCAGACACCTGGTAATTTAATTTCTCTGCATATTATCACATTGTGTGAGATTGCTAATTGGAATTAAGAAATATGACATGAAATGTATCTTCTCACCCTGGATGTCCCCAGCCCGGAGCTTACCTCCGTCCCTTGGGATTTTCTCCTGTGAAACAGGTGAAGGAATGAAGTGTGAACTCGGCTCATAAGGCAGCTTCCCTATTACACTGCAGTAACTAAATCATCTGTAAACTTCCTACTAAAAGTTCAGCGTTTGGCCATTTACATAATGGGTTTGTAACATTTAACATGTTAATCCCGGCTGGAGGCTTTCATGGAGAGGCGGGCTACATTTCCATTTAGTGCAACTAATTACAGCTGAGGATGTTGAGAGCGGGCAATAACAGCCAGCGCTCCGACATGTAGCAGAGCTGGAGA